>NC_086446.1:312399214-312521714 GCF_028390025.1 Pseudophryne corroboree | reverse complement strand
TGTGTTATTTTAGCGTTCCCTTTATTTTTTTGAGCAGTGTATGTATATATATATATATATATATATATATTATATATATATATATATATATATATATAAAATATCAAACTTTTTATTTTTCTTGTGGCCCACACAAGACTTAGACCTTGATAATTCGGCCCAGGTGGGATTTTGATTTTGACATGCCTGTACTAGATTTATAACAGCGATGAACTCTAGAAAATACAACATAGTCCTGTGCAGTATAAAGTTACATATGTATAATTCAAGTGCACATTATGGATCCTGAACCCTAGAGGAGAAGGTGGGGCCCTGAGGCAGAAGGGCCCACCGGCGTTGCCCCTGTGGGCCAGTCCAACCGTGGTGGGGACCCAGGTCACCTTCTTACTAGCTGTCCCAGGTGTCCGAGAAATGAGAATACCTAACTGATGGTGGGGTGGTCAGATTTGGTGTAGTTCAACACACCTCAAAAGAAAAAAGTTGTGACATCACAATTCTCTGTTGATGTTTCCTTACTGAATAAATCTGCAGTTTTTGCCTATGGCCTTTTTGGGACCGTCATCACAGCCAGGAAAGTTTGAGAGCTAGGATTGACAACTGAGCCTCGGTAACCTCTATCAATATTATCAGAGTTGATGGGAATAAAATCGCCATGGCTACTGTAAGTTATCATACCAATGGTCCATTCAAGTGGGTGCTCTCCACAGGGAGAAAATCTCCTTCTACATGCTCCAATCAGTTGAGAATGCTATTTTCTTGGGCCTACCGTGGCTACGTTTACAAACTCCCATAGTAGATTAGAATAAACCTCAAATTTTGGCTACCAAGTTTCCAACAGCAGCTGGCTCTTTTCTGTTACAAAAAAAAGGACAGAGGTGTCAGACCTCATATAGACTACTGGTGTCTGAATGCAATCACCATGAAGGATCAATAACCCTTACCCTTAATCTTTGAACTCTTTGACAGGATGAAGGGAGCAGAAGTTTTTATCACGCTAGATCGCTGCAGGGCTTACAAACTAAATAAAATCTGGTCAAGAAATGAGTGAAAGATGGCCTTCATCACTTGTGAAGGACAATTTGAGTATTTGAACATGCCTTGTGGATTAAGCAATGTACCTGCTGTTTTCTAAAAATACATGAATAACATTTTCCAAGACCCATTAAACTAATACATCATGGTCTATTTAGATGACATCCTGATATTCTCAAAAGATATATAGCAAGTCAGCGCGAGTAGGGAGGCCAATCCCGGGATCGGGATCAGTTGGATCCCGGGATTTAGGGCCAAAATTTGCCGGGATTGAGGGATCAGCGTTGAGCATCCTCAGGATGCTCAGATGCTTCCCGGCTCCCCAGTGCAGCATGAGAGGTCACGCTGTGCCATCACATGCAGCTGGGAGCTGCCGGGATAGTGCAGATGAAGTGTCCCATCTACCCGCCCCCCGGTGTTTGGTGAGTTATGTAAGGGGGGCGGCCAATCAGGGAACAGCCAATCCCGGGGATCCCGGGATTGACCATTTGCCAATCCCAATACCTGGGATTGAAAAACTGGCCTGGGATTGGCCTCCCTAAGTGTGAGCATATATGTGAATTTTTTCCCCATCTTCGAACAGACCAGCTTTATTGCAAGCTATAAAAGTGTGCTTTCAAGCAGAGGTTGCATTTCTGGGGTATACTTTATCAGGTTCCATCTTACAGGTGGACCCGAAAAGCTCTCCACCATTGCCAATTGGCCTCCTCCAACTGGGTCGAAAGCGATTCAATGCTACCTGGTGTTATGCAATTTCTATAGACAATTCATCTACTATACTACTCGTCTGTAGCGGCTTTCGTCACTGCACTTACCAAGAAAGGTCAGAATACCAGGGTTTGGTTCGCCTGAAGCTGAAGAGAAATTCTCTCAGCTGAAACAGTGTTTCTCATCAGCACCCATCCTTAGGCAACCCAACTGTGACCAGCCTGTCTTCCTGTATGTGGACGCCTCTAGAGTTGGTGTTGGGGTGGTTCTTTCTCAAAGGGATACATTGTGCAGTTTCTTGCAAGTTTTCAGCTCCAGAAAAGAATTATGCTGCTGCGGAGAAGGCATTATTAGCCATCAAGCTGGCCTGATAAAAATGGCAATACTTTTTGGAAGGGGCAGAGTTTCCATTGACAGTATTCATTGATCACAAGAACCTAACATACTGTACCTCAAGTCAGCTCAGGCCAGATGGTCATTATTCTTTGCTTCAACCTGGTTATTACTTTTCATCCAGGAAGTAAAACCATCAAAGCTGATGCATTGTCTCATCTCATATATTAGTTCTACTGAAGAAGAAGAGATTTGTGACGCCAAGCCAATATTGAACCCCACTTATTTTGTTGCAGTACCTGGCAAAGTTAAAAGTCCTCTGAGAAAAAAATTTGTAGCTTCATAGGAAATTACTTCAGTGAAAAAAAAATTGTAGCTTCATATGAAATTACTTCACTTCACTGAACATGCAGGGTTGAGGCAGACTTTATAATTAATTCTCAGAGGTTATTGGTGGCCGACTGTTCATCAAGATTTTAAGGATTTTGAGGCAGCCTGCCCTACCTGACAGGTTCTCAGAGGTTATTTGTGGCTGACTTTCCATCAAGATGTTAAGGACTTTGTGGCAGACTGCCCTACCTGTTCTCAGCAATCTTCTTCAGGTTCCTTACACCATTACTGGTGCTCGATTGTCCATGGACCCACATTTCCATGGACACTGTTACTGATCTGTCCTCCTGTCAAGGTTTCAGTATAATCTGGGTAATGGTTTCCACTAAAGAGTTTACCCTCAGCCCCAATGCTGGAAGGTGCATTCATTATAGATTTTCAGGCTGCACTGGTTTCCACAGGACATTGTTTCTGATTGGCGGGTATACTTTACCTCCAACTTCTGGAGAGTGCTGTACTTTAACATCATTTTGAGTTTCTCCTCAGCTTACCATCCACAGGGCAATGGGTAAACTGAGTGAGTAATCCAAGACCTGGTGCAGTTTATCAGAGTTTACGTTTTCACCAACCAAGATGAATGAGTTTTCTTGTTACCTTAGGACACTATTCTTTCTTCATTGAGTATGGATTTAATCCTGTTTGTCCTGTCAATCAGTGTCTCTACTAGTAGTTTAAGGTATAGTTAAACAGTTTATCAAGATAGAGGTGGTAATTCAGACCTGATCGCTAGGGTGCGTTTTTTGCATCCCTGCGATCAGATAGTCACCGCCTACAGAGGGAGGGAGAATTTGCAGGTGCAGGTGTGTGATCGCATGTGCTGGAGAGCTGCACAAACAGAAGTTTGTACAGTCTCTACACAGCTCAGGACTTACTCAGCCACTGTGATTATCGGGGCCAGAGCTGACATCTTGATTCCTCCCACAAAACGCCGGGTCCCTCCTACGTTTTTCCGGACACTCCCTGAAAACGGTCAGTTGCCACCCACAAATGCCCTCTTCCTGTCAATCTTCTTGCAATCGCCGGTGCAATCGGATTTTACACACCATCCCGTCACTTTCCGTCGCTGTGTACCGTTGCGAAAATGCACAGCAGCGATCAGGTCTGAATTAGCCACAGAGTGAGGTGGAAAGGAATCCTCCACTCAGTACAAGTTATTTTTTGACAAAAAAAGGAAGAAAACTCTATGAAGACCTGGTAATAGGAAGTTTCTTTCAAATCTGCATCTGCAGTTAAAGGTTCCTACCATGAAGCTTCCTCCAATATAGATCAGTACTTTTCAGATCCCTTCAAGCAATTAAACAGGTGGTATTTCAGCTGAAACTACCATGTACACTGAGGATACCAAATGTATTTCCTGATCCCCCCCCCCCCCCCCCCCAAACCTCTGTTCCTTAATTGTTAATCGACACCTTGTAAAATCCTTCTTTCACCATTTCAGTTGACTATTATGAGGAAAATGAGGTGAGACAGATTCTGACCTCTATAGTTTCTCTAGGTTCATTTATTTTAGATTGGAAGGGGTCTGGTCCTGAGAAAAGTTGTTGGGTTAAGGCTTCTGATATTCATGCTTTTAGCTCCTTCGGATTTTCCACAAAAAAAATATAATTTTAAACCTTTAGTGGGGAGTTCAGTGCTCACCCCTAGAAGTGGGGGAGGGTTAATGTCACAGCTCACTGGTCCCTGAGCATTGCTGGGTCTTCTCTGAGGGCAGGCTGGTCAGCGGATCCTGCAGCATTAATCTTGGCTGGCTGACAGCTTCTCCGCTGCTGCATTTGTTTCCGGGAATGAACAGGCAGCCGTGGCAGCCATAGGGACACGCACGCTGCTCTTTTACAGATTTAAATGGGAAGTGGCGATAAATGTGGCATCATGTTTGGTGCCAGTTTCAAACACTTCTCCCTATGAAAGGCAGTTCAGAGCTTCCTTATGCATATCTAGACTGAATTTCTGTTCCTGACCTTGCTTATTTCTGTGACTTGATTTCTACCTCTCTACTGGTACTGTGTTTGGCTATCTAGTTCTGACCCATTCTGATGACTACACTTCCATATGCCTAATTGTGAATAAACCTGTTTCCAGCTCCACTGTTTACCATCCCCATACTTGGGATCCCAGTCAGAGGGCCATATCCACCATAAAAGGGTCCCTAGTGACTACAAGCCTCTGTTCTGGGTATCAGCCAATCCTATAGTATGGGTCAGCATCCACACAATCCATCCGTGAGTTGCAACACTGATGATCAATATGCATACATAGTAATATGGAAACATGCTATAAATTGGAAAATACACTCACTATGCTGTGAACTGCAGGCACTATGGTGACTAACCAAGTATGGAACAGAAAAATTAATTAATAGTATACTGTAGTGGTTAAGCAGATAAAGGCAATGGCAATACAATTCAGAATTTGAGGGCCAAAACACAAATGGCAGGGTTCACAAGTAATCTTAATGTGAAATAGTGGATTCTATTAAGACACCAGACCTCTCAGTGCGAATTAGGGGGAACACTAAAACCACTCGGTAAGGATGGCCATCGGCAATCAGAGGTTGGCAACCATCAATGGTTTAAATTAAGCTGGAGATGTTATAACATATAATTATGGATTTATGATGGTTGCCACCATCACATGCTTCTTTCTCTTGGCTGCTGACATCACTTCTACTTATGTACACCAAGAAGTAGGAATGCTAGGTAGCAAAGCTCACATCCGCATATGCGCTAGCATTCCATAGTTATACCATTGAATGATTAAAAGGCAATGGATACGTACTTTTGTAAGGCATGTTCCAATCATAGATTTGCGCAGTAGCCAGCAAAGGAGGGAATCACAATGGGCCCTCCCTCCTGCTAGGTCATTGAATATCGCCATCACCCCCTCCAGGACATAGACTACTTATCTGGTCTTACAGGAGAGTAGCCTATGTCCCAGACGGAGGAAGGTAGTCCATGACCTGGCAGGGGGAGGGTTCATTTTCACATCTACTGTGCCGGCTACTATGCACACTGCAGTGGCGTGCAGTGAGGTCAGTGGCTGGTGAGGCACTGCAGCCATGTCCGCCTAATCCCGCCGATGACCCCTACCGCCGCTGAGCCAATGCCCGCGACTGCCCCTGAGCCAATGCCCGCTACCCCCACCACCACCTTACAAACTTGCCCACACATCAACTGCCCTGGCACTCCACCACTATTTCACATCTCAGTCCGATGCCGCCACTGCCGCCAATGCCCGCAGCCTGCCTGCTCATTAAACTTGTGATGAGCAGGCGGCTTATATATTGTACATTTTTATAGAAAAAAATAAATTAGTGTTTGGGACTGGGGAGGGAGTGGGAGGAGAACATGAATGCAATTTTGTTGTCCAGAGTTTCCATTAACTTAATAGCACCGTGGGTGTGGCGCTATTAAGTTAATGGAAGTCCTGGACAACAAAATAGCCAGCAGTGGGTGACAGGGAGAGGGTGACAGCTGTGGATGACAGAGTGGGTGACGCCAAGGAGAGGGTGACAGGAAGAGCGTGATGCCTGGGAGAAGGTGACAGAAGGAGCGTGACGCCATGGAGAGGGTGGCAGCAGTGGATGATGCCAGGGAGTGGTTGACGGGGAGGATGACGCCAGGGAGAGGGTGACAGCACTGGATGATGCCAGGGAGAGGGTGATGCCAGGGAGAGGGTGGCAGCAGTGGATAATGCCAGGGAGAGGGTGACGGGGAGGGTGATGCCAGGGAGAGGGTGATGGGGAGGGTGACGCCAGGGAGAGGGTGGCAGCAGTGTATAATGCCAGGGAGAGGGTGACGCTAGGGAGAGGGTGACGCCAGGGAGAGGGTGGCAGCAGTGGACAATGCCAGGGAGAGGGTGACGGGGAGGGTGACGCCAGGGAGAGGGCGACGGGGAGGGTGACGCCAGGGAGAGGGTGACGGGAAGGGTGATGCTAAGGGGAGAGGGTGGCAGCAGTGGGAGACAGGGAGTAATGCCAGGGAGAGGGTGACGGGGAGGGAGACTCCAGGGAGAGGGTGACAGGGAGGGTGACGCCAGGGAGAGGGTGGCAGCAGTGGGAGACAGGGAGTAACGCCAGGGAGTGATTGCAGGGAGAGGGTGACAACAGAAAGAGGGTGATGCCAAGGAGAGGGTGACGGGGAGGGTTATGCCAGGGAGAGGGTGGCAGCAGTGGGAGACAGGGAGTAACGCCAGGGAGAGGGTGATTGCAGGGAGAGGGCGCCAGGGAGAGGGTGATGCCAGGGAGAGGGTGACGGGGAGGGTGACGCCAGGGAGAGGGTGGCAGCAGTGGGAGACAGGGAGTAACGCCAGGGAGAGGGTGATTGCAGGGAGAGGGTGACGGGGAGGGAGACTCCAGGGAGAGGGTGACGGGGAGGGTGACGCCAGGGAGAGGGTGTCAGCAGTGGGAGAGAGGGAGTAATGCCAGGGAGTGGGTGATTGCAGGGAGAGGGTGACGACAGAAAGAGGGTGATGCCAAGGAGACGGTGACGGGGAGGGTGATGCCAGGGAGAGGGTGGCAGCAGTGGGATACAGGGAGTAACGCCAGGGAGAGGGTGATTGCAGGGAGAGGGCGCCAGGGAGAGGGTGACGACAGAAAGAGGGTGATGCCAGGGAGAGGGTGACGGGGAGGGTGACGCCAGGGAGAGGGTGGCAGCAGTGGGAGACAGGGAGTAACGCCAGGGAGAGGGTGATTGCAGGGAGAGGGTGACGGGGAGGGAGACTCCAGGGAGAGGGTGACGGGGAGGGTGACGCCAGGGAGAGGGTGTCAGCAGTGGGAGACAGGGAGTAATGCCAGGGAGTGGGTGATTGCAGGGAGAGGGTGACGACAGAAAGAGGGTGATGCCAAGGAGACGGTGACGGGGAGGGTGATGCCAGGGAGAGGGTGGCAGCAGTGGGATACAGGGAGTAACGCCAAGGAGAGGGTGATTGCAGGGAGAGGGCACCAGGGAGAGGGTGACGACAGAAAGAGGGTGATGCCAGGGAGAGGGTGACGGGGAGGGTGACGCCAGGGAGAGGGTGGCAGCAGTGGGAGACAGGGAGTAACGCCAGGGAGAGGGTGATTGCAGGGAGAGGGTGACGGGGAGGGAGACTCCAGGGAGAGGGTGACGGGGAGGGTGACGCCAGGGAGAGGGTGTCAGCAGTGGGAGACAGGGAGTAATGCCAGGGAGTGGGTGATTGCAGGGAGAGGGTGACGACAGAAAGAGGGTGATGCCAAGGAGACGGTGACGGGGAGGGTGACGCCAGGGAGAGGGTGGCAGCAGTGGGAGACAGGGAGTAACGCCAGGGAGAGGGTGATTGCAGGGAGAGGGCGCCAGGGAGAGGGTGACGACAGAAAGAGGGTGATGCCAGGGAGAGGGTGACGGGGAGGGTGACGCCAGGGAGAGGGTGGCAGCAGTGGGAGACAGGGAGTAACGCCAGGGAGAGGGTGATTGCAGGGAGAGGGTGACGGGGAGGGTGACTCCAGGGAGAGGGTGACGGGGAGGGTGACGCCAGGGAGAGGGTGGCAGCAGTGGGAGACAGGGAGTAACGCCAGGGAGAGGGTGATGACAGGAAGAGGGTGACATTAGTGGGTGACAGGGAGAGGGTGATCAGCATTGCCCTGCACCCTTGAGGGCTTGTAACAGTAGTTGGACACCTTCCTGGTAGCAGACCAGACTATCCTGGTACTAGTAACTTCAATCTAGTTCCACTGGTCAGGCCAGACATGCAGGGAGCAATGGTCACTATTCTGTCCCTCCCCCCCACCTCTCCCGCTGCTGCTATTTTTATTACCGGTGTTACAATCATCTCTCCCCCCCCCCCCCCTTCCTGCTCCGTCTATTGCCGGTGATTACACCCCCCCATCGCCCGCCCCCATCCCCACCCCCCCTCCTGCTCCGGATCTCTGACACTCACCGAGGCCGGCGCTGTCCAGCAGGTCCCAGGGGCCACCTGTAGTCGGGCCAGCTGTGACTGTAATACTTTGCTGAGCCCATGCCGCGGTTGAGAGTCATCCGGCATAGGAGGGGGTGAGTCAGCCCGATCAGCTGCGGCAGCGGGTCTCCAAGAGTAAGGAACTGGGGTGCAGCGAGGGGGAAGGTGGCTGGGAGGGCAGCTGATGTGGAGAGGGGATGTCACGGCATAGTAGCGGCT
The DNA here is from genome assembly GCF_028390025.1 of Pseudophryne corroboree. Taxonomy (NCBI): domain Eukaryota; kingdom Metazoa; phylum Chordata; class Amphibia; order Anura; family Myobatrachidae; genus Pseudophryne; species Pseudophryne corroboree. The sequence goes on along the minus strand of NC_086446.1, from coordinate 312,513,122 downwards.
GCGGGTGATGATACCCACAGCCGCCACCAGTACTATGTAAAAGGATGTCCGGCGCCCAATCACCTCCTCCACAGTGACAGGGGGCGTGCTTTCATATGGGCTGAAAGCACGCCCCTGTCAAAGAGGCACTTCTAGTAGTGCCGCTTACAGTGTTTTTTTTAAATGGGATTTTACTCCCCACTGCTTGGCCCCGCCCCCTACTTCCGGACCTTTTACATTGTCAGCGGGAGGCACCGACAGCGGTGCCTCCTATACACTTTTAACACAAAAAAAATGATTAAAATAATACACATATACTTACTTATGACACAAAGTCTGTGTCATAAGTATCTTCTTTGTATTATTTTAAGCATTAATGACAGGGGAGGCACTGCCTCCCCTGCCTCCCCTGACTGCACGTCCCTGGCACACTGATGGTTCCAATAGAGGCCCTGCCGCAACAATTCAATGGCTCCATTCTGATGGCCAACCCTGCTGCTTAAAAGTTCAGCAAATAACTGCTGTAAGTAAGGCTACCTGTAGATGTTAAATGTAGCAGAGTGGTAGTATCAACACTAAATTAAGCAGTCAGAGGCTAGCCAGAATCATCAATATCCAGTCAGCAGCCTCAGGATAGAAACGGCCTTCCAGGCACTATGAATCTATCTTAAAAAAAAAACAAAACTATTATCAGAAACTGATAGCAGAAAAGGTGGTGACATTTATCCGAGAGATTCCTAATAAGGTAAGAGAGAAGACATTTGTCCAATTACATAAAAGTGACCTGAGTACTTGGAAATTAAAGAACAATCAACCATGAAAAATAAAAAGATAAAACAGATTAGATTTGACCAGAAATGGCTGACAAGAAAAATATATAGAAAGAGATCATATACAAATCAAAATAACCCCCTTTCAAATGATGATTAGTGGTTATTGATCACTAGGCGATATCATCAAGCACTAGAGAAAGTGTGAAGAAGTTTAGTAAAGGGGTGGTTCTAATGCCCAGATCTCCCCAACCCTGACATCAATAAACAAAATGGTGCCCTTATATGTTTCTTTTCATTCAGACTAGTACAAAAGTATATATTTTTTTGTCAAGGTCAGATTTTACTATGATAACCTACGTGTAGCTCATACTTACAGACACTGAAAGTTTACTCTCTGGGAGCAGCACAGAGAAGAGAAGCAAGTGGGTGTTGATAGTGGCGGATTAGTTGCATCATCAGACCATGCCTCCTCGCAGTAGAAACAGGATTTTGGTACTTACCGATAAATCCCTTTCTGCGATTCCACAGGGGACACTGGAGCTATTCATGACAGTGGGGTATAGATGCATGCTAATTGAGAGCTGGCACTTTAAATTTAGAAAGTGTGACTAGCTCCTCCCCATCTATACCCCTCCTAAAAGCCAGTCTTAGGAAACCGTACTCGAGGAGAGCTGGAAGAACAAAACTTCATTGGAGGAGGTGTGTCACGGGTAGCGGGAGTCGAGAGGCAGGGAGCCGGAGCTTACCGGCTCGGATGCTGTGCTTCCTCACCTGGCGGCTCTGCAGTGGGCGAAGACAGCTGGCGGGAGTGGGCGGCGGCTGTCTGATCTGAGGTCTGGAAGTCAGGAGGGGGTGAATGGGCGATGCTGGGGGAGCTCCTTGCAGTCTGGTCCCGGCGGCACATGGTCAGAAAGGACCAATCAGAGGCCAGATGCTGGCTAATAAGGATGCACCAATCCCAGGAGATCACAGGGTATTTCTGGAAGCATTCTGGGGCAGTCTGGCGCCAGTGCAATGTCTGATGCAGCCTAGTCTTCATGTTACTGCTCCGCTAAATTTGTCTCCGTCACCGCTCCAATCCGCAAGGGGATGATGATACGGCTCCAGGTCACGGTATTCCGGTGTCTTCAGTCCTCCAGGGATTCTCCTCTGGATTTCCAAACCGGTCACATTCTTCTTTTCTTCATTATCCTCTTGTTCAAGCTGTTAGCACTACCAGCCGCTTCTATTCGTCTCCCAATTGGAACTCTGTTCAGTGACTCCAGTCCCAGTCGTCACCTCAGGGGTGGCTAAGAACTTTAACACTTCAGGGCATTACTATCCTGGAGAGTCCGTCTCCCAACCGCAACCCAGCTTGGAACCACCAGTAACAGCTAGAACAATACTGACAAAGTGAAAACAAGTACACACAACAAACACAACACACAACAGGTGCAAAACTGTAGAAAACAGTAAAACAAGAACAGGAAACAGTAATTAAATAAAATGACCACAACCATGGCAGGAAGGAACAGTGCAGGGCAGGAGTACAGTGTCCTCTGTGGAATCGGAGAAAGGGATTTATCGGTAAGTACCAAAATCCTGTTTTCTCCTTTATCCACTAGGGGACACTGGAGCTATTTATGATAGTGGGGATGTCCCAGAGCTCCGATCACAGGTGGGAGAGCACTGCGAACCCAGCAAGACAGCACGGCCATATTGCATGTCGGAGGCCGCGAACGTGCCAAACCGGTAAAACTGGACAAAAGAATGCCAAGTGGCCGCAGGGCAAAATTTATCCACGGAAACCCTGCGGGCAGTGTGGAATGCGCTGTAATGGAAGCCAGAGGATCCCTAAAGAAGGCCACATAGGCCTGTCTGATGGTCAGACGTATCCAACGTGCAAGCGTCTGCTTTGACACTGGCCAACCCGGATGAGTAGCATCATACAGGACAAACAGGGAGTCCGATTTCCGTAGAGAAGCGGTCCTATCCACATACATACTGAGAGCCCTGACTACGTCCAGTGACCTGGAAGCAGGTGAGTCTTCTGGAAAAACCGGTACCGGTTGGTTTATGTGGAAAGCAGAGACCACCTTAGGAAGGAATTACATCTTCATACGGAGTTCTGCCTATCCGCATGGAAGACCAAGTACAAAGGTCAACAGGACAGAGCTCCGAGTTCCGACACCCTCCTGGCTGAAGCCAGGGTGAGGAGAATTATAACCTTCAAAGAGAGGAATTTCAACTCCACTGTCTCCAATGGTTCTAACAGGTGAGACTAAGAAAGAAAAGACAATGGGGGTAATTCAGAGTTGATCGCAGCAGCATATTTGTTAGCAGTTGGGCTAAACCATGTGCACTGCAGGTGTGGCAGATAAAACATTTGCAGAGAAAGTTAGATTTGGGTGGGTTATTTTTTTCTGTGCAGGGTAAATACTGGCTGCTTTATTTTTACACTGCAATTTAGATTTCAGTTTGAACACAATCCACCCAAATCTAACTCTCTCTGCACATGTTACATCTGCCCCCCCTGCAGTGCACATGGGTGGTCATTCCGAGTTGATCGCACGTAGCAACTTTTTGCTGCTCATGCGATCAACTTGACGCCACCAATGGGGGAGTGTATTTTAGCATAGCAAGGCTGCGATCACTTGTGCAGCCCTGCTATGCTAAAAAAGTTTCCTGCAAAACAAGACCAGAGTCAGACCTATTTACCCTGTGCGACAGATCCAGCGATGAAGGTCCCAGGATTGACGTCAGACATCCGCCTTCCAAACGCCTGGACACGCCTGCGTTTGAATCTCCACGCCCGGAAAATGGTGAGTAGATGCTCCGGAATGCCTCCCCGGTGTCAATCTTCTTGTGATCGCCGCTGCGATCACTTTCAGCGCTGGTGGCGTCGCCGTCCGTCGACGACCGGCGCCAGGCAACAATGCACGTGTGCATTGAGGGCGCCGCACAGCCGCAGTTCCGACCCGTTCACACCACAGCGAAGAACTGCTGCGTGCGAACGGGTCAGAATGACCCCCAAGGTTTTGCCCAACTGCTAACAAATTTGCTGCTGCAATCAACTCTGAATTAGGCCCAATATCCAGGTCCCACGGAGTCGTGGGAGGAACAAAGGGTGGTTGCAAATGGACAAACTCCCTATAGAAAAGTCTGAAATCTGGAAGCAAGGCCAATTTCTTTTGGAAGAAAATGTACAGTGCGGAAACTTGAAGCTTCAGCGATCCAAGACGTAGACCTGCTGAGAAACCAACCTGCAGAAAAAGTAGGAGTCTGGACATCTTGAAAGTAGTAGGAGATGATCCATACTGTTCACACCAGGTCACGTAAGCCTTCCAGATGCGGTGGTAGTGCCTGGAAGTAACGTCCTTCTGGGTCCGAAGCATGGTAGGGATTACAGCTGATGGAATACCGTTCCATCTTAGAACTGCCCTTTCAACAGCCACGTCGTCAAACGTAGCCACCTTAAGTCTGGATATACAAAAGAGCCCTGTTGTAGAAGATCCTTTTGCAGCGGTAGAGACCATGGATAGTCTACCAGTAGCAGGAGAAGGCTTGAATACCAAACTCTACGGGGCCAATCTGAAGCTACTAACAGAACCCTGGCCTTCTCCCACTTGATGCGTTGTAGAAAACGAGGCAAAAGAGGGAATGGTTATAGAAACACCTGGGGATGGAGAGCCCACTCCCCAGGATGTAAGTCATGAAGACTGAGGTAGTCGGCCTCCCAACTGTTCACGCCGGGAATAAATATAGCTGATATTGCCACGGGGGAATTCCTCTGCCAAAAGTAGAATGCGGCTTATCTCCTTCTGGTGCCTCCTTGTCAGTTTATATAGGCTACTGCCACGGCGTTATACGACTGGACTCTGACAGCTTGCTCCCGCAATAGGTGATGCGCCAGCTGTGGAGCATAGAACACTGACCACAGTTCTATACTGTTTATGGTCAGTATTACTTCTTGTGGAGTCCAGCAGCCCTGGAAGTGTTTCTCTCGAGTCACTGCCCCCACCGCCTCAGACTTGTGTCCGTGGTGAGGAGAATCCAATTCCACACTCCGAACCTCTTGCCCTCCATCAGATAGGATGAATTCATCCACCAGAGGAGAGATATCCGAGTTCTGGAGGCCAGCTTCACGCGCTGGTGAAGAAACTGGTGGGATCACGACCATTGAGACAGGAGATCCAGCTGAAAAGGTCTGGAGTGGAAACGGCCATATGGAATGGTCTCAAAGGCCGCCACCATCCTCACGAGGAGTCGTATTCACCGATGTTGCAGGACTAGCTAAACCATATCCTGAATGGATGTTGCTTTTTCCTGGGGAGGAAGACCTTCTGCCGCACCAAGTCCAGGATCATCCCCAGAAACTGAAGTCTCTGTGTTGGCTATAGATGGGACTTAGGAAAATTCAGGATCCACCCATGTCGGATGAGGAGCCTGTGAGTCACAACTATGTCTTGGAACAATTGGTTCCTGGAGGGAGCCTTCAGGAGGAGATCGTCCAAGTAGGGGACGATCGTGACCCCCTGTGTCCAAAGGAGAGCATCATCACAGCCATGACTTTTGTGAACACCCTGGGGGCTGATGACAGGCCAAAGGGTAAGGCCTGGAACTAATGTGAGTTCCGAATGGCGAAACGTAGAAACATCTGGTGAGGTGGCCAGATGGGTATATGCAGGAAGGTATCTTTGATGTCCAGAGACACTAGTAACTTGTTTTCCTCTATTCCTGCAATGACTGATTGAAGGGACTCCATCTTGATCTTGAATACTCTCAAGTAGGAATTGAGATCCTTCAAGTTCAGAATAGGTCTGATCGAGCCGTCCGGCTTTGGAACTACAAACAAACTGGAGTAGAACCCCTGTTTTAGCTGATGTGTGGGGACTTAGACCAACAATCAAGCGGTCAGAAGTTTGTCTATAGCTTCTTACAACATGACAAGCTTGACGTGTGAAACTGGCAAACCGGTGGTGAAAAACCAAGGAGATGGTTGGGCCTGGAAATCGAGTTTGTACCCCTGGGTGATAAGTTCCCGAACCCAGGCATCTGGGCAAGACTCTGCCCATACTTCACGGAAGTCCCGTAGATGAGCTCCCACCCTGGGGTTCCCAGGTGAGAGGGAGACCCGTGATGCACTGGGTTTTGTGGAGGACTTACTGTCCTGGGGGGAAAAGGTGCAGCGTTTTTTGCTGTGGCCTCTGAAACAATGAGAATTTGTGGGTCCTCCTCTGGAACGACATCTGAATATTCCTGGGGCACGAAAGGACCGAAAGAAAGGTCAAGAATAAGGCCTGCGAGCAGACGCAGCAGCTGAGGGGAGAAAAGTTGACTTATCCCTAGTAGCATAGGAAATCCACTTGCCCAGTTCAGGCCCGTACAGGACATCACCAGTGAATGGCAATGCTTCCACCGCCCTCTTTGATTCTGCATCTGCTTACTACTGCCGCAGCCAAAGAGCTCTGCAGGTGATACCGCTAAGGTGGAGGTCCTAGAAGCGATATTACATACCTCCTTAGACAACTCGCTTAGATAGGTGACCGGCTCCCCAATGTGTTCTGCTAGAGGAATAAGCTCCTCAGCTGGGAGCTCTTCTCGCAGATCCGCAGATTATTTAGTGCACACACATTCCGCAGTGCTTTACAGAGACTATTTGCCCATTTACATTGGTCCCTGCCCGAGTGGAGCTTACACTCTATATTCCCTACCACATGTACATGAGCACACATTCATATTAGGGTTAATTTGTGTTGGGATCCAATTGACCTACTACTATAATTTTGGATTGTGGGAGGAAACCGGAGTACCCGGAGGAAGCCCACGCAAGTACGGGGAGAATATACAAACTCCGCACAGGTAGAGCCATGGTGGGAATCGAACCCATGACCTCAGTGCTGTGAGGCAGTAATGCTAACCATTATACCATCTGTACTGCCCCATACTTTTGGGGATGCACTGTATGGCAGTGGGCAATTCAATTGTTCGCTATGCTGTCTAAAGAAATGGTCGTCTATTGGAGCTATTGAATTGTTGCTCTTTATCTGACACCTATTAGCAGCAGTCATATCTCAGCTTGCACTCCCAGAGGTGGCAAGGTGAAAGTGCAAAAAAGTCGACTGTTTAGGTAGTCAAACAGCACTTTTCCCGTTGCGCCTATTAGTTTAGTCATGTTTAGCCACTTTTATGCAGCTAAACACTGAGTAATTTGGGCGCTAATTAATTACTGCGCTTTAACAAACAACTGACTGGGCCCTATGGAGCTATGATGAGTCCCCCAGTAGAAGCTACTCTCTGAGGGGTGTAGTATGGGTTCCCGGCGGTCAGCACACCGGTGCCGGGATCCCAACAGCAGGGCAAGCGCAAATGAGCCCCTTGCTGGCTCGCCACGCTGCAGGCACGGTGGCGCTCTATGCGTGCCATGCTATTTATTCTCCCTCCAGGGAGGTCGTGGACTCCCAAGAGGGAGAACAGGTGTCGGTATGCCGGGTGTTGGGATTCCGGCGCCGGTATACTGAGCGCCGGGATCCCAACAGCCGGAATACTGAATACCATCCCTCTCTGAGAAGTTCTAGTCTCAGCTCTCTCTCACTCTAGCCTGATTCCTGAGTCTGACAGTTCAGGGTCACACAGCCTACCCTAGACCACCTCCTTCAAACCCAGCACTGATTGGTGACTTCTGGGAACCTCCCTCCAATAGGAACAATCCCCATAGTGCTGTCAGTGGTCTCTGGTGGAGAGTGAGAAATGCGGTTATACGATAGAGAACTAATGATTACCATAGACCACGTGGTATCCGTGGTTTAACCTCTTCTAACTACCTACAGGCGCTGCGATGTATGACCGTTGATATTGGGAGAAACTAGTTTGTGCTCAGTGACGATGGTCAATAAGGTTTTATTAAAACACGGCCGAGGATGAAGCAGGGAATGTTTTCGTAGGCACGTAAGCCTCGATCGCAGGAGGTTACTAGAGAGCACGTCTCACCCTGTGTTAAGCGCGGCAGACATTTTGTCGTAGCTACACACATACTAGTTTACATTACGACGACTATTTTGTCTCCGTAAATATGTCCGCGGATGTAAATTTTTATTACAGAACTGGGAGACAATCCTATTACATACCATAGCTATGGCGAGGGCTGAGTATTGGGGGTTGCTAGAGCTGCGAGATTTACTGCGTGCGCAGCGTGTATTGCTGGAGGAGAGTGTGGCGGAGGAGGTGATGCGTGCGCAGCCGCGGCGGGGGGCGTGTTGGTCCCTGACCGAGTAGAGCGTTACCCCAGGCAGGTGGCGCTGCTGAGCGTGCGGACGACTTCCAGCTGAAGCTTGGACAAGCTGAGCAAGCTATATATCATATATACTACGCTAGCAGCAGCAGATGTATGCATAACAGCAACCCGGGGAATTAAATGTGCAACAGGCGTAGAAGGAGGAAAAACAAGGAGACTCAAGCTCTTGCACGCCTCCCCTGAGGATTGAGGGGACCAAACGCCTCCCTGGGGAAGAGGTTGCTGCTGAGTCCCCCAGAGGTAAGGGGTTTTTGTGAATGGGAGCGGGCTGGTAGGGTTCCGTAGACAGCGGGAGGTGGGGGTTTGCCTCCCTGACTGGAGGAGTGCACGTTTGTCACTGTGGTTGTGTATGTCGGCGGAGTGCTGTCACACTGTGTATGTGTAAGTAGGCGCGGGGAGTGAGGGGGCATGAACTGTCACACTGTTCCTGTAAGTGGGGTATGCTGTCGCACTTTGTGTGTTTTAGGGGGTGCTGTCACACTTTATGTATGTAAGGGGGGAGGGGGTGTGCTGTCACGTTGTCACGCCGTGTGTGTGTGAGAAGAGATATGCTGTCATATTTGTGTGTGTAATGAGGATATGCGGCGCACTTTTGTTTGTGTGTGTTAATGGGGTTATGCAGTCACACTGTGTGTGTGTAAAAGGGGTGGTGGTATGCAGTCACTGTGTGTGCAAGGGGGGTATGCAGTCACTGTGTGTTCAAGGGGGGTATGCAGTCACACTGTGTGTGTTCAAGGGGGGTATGCAGTCACACTGTGTGTGTTCAAGGGGGGTATGCAGTCACACTGTGTGTTCAAGGGGGGTATGCAGTCACAGTGTGTGTGTGTGTGTGTGTGTGTGTGTGCAAGAGGGGTATGCAGTCACACTGTGTGTGTGTGTGTGTGCAAGGGGGATATGCAGTCACACTGTGTGTGTGTGCGCAAGGGGGGTATGCAGTCACACTGTGTGTGTGTGCGCAAGGGGGGTATGCAGTCACACTGTGTGTGTGTGCAAGGGGGGTATGCAGTCACACTGTGTGTGTGTGCAAGGGGGGTATGCAGTCACACTGTGTGTGTGTGCAAGGGGGGTATGCAGTCACACTGTGTGTGTGTGCAAGGGGGGTATGCAGTCACACTGTGTGTGTGTGTGTGTGCAAGGGGGGTATGCAGTCACACTGTGTGTGTGTGTGTGCAAGGGGGGTATGCAGTCACACTGTGTGTGTGTGCAAGGGGGGTATGCAGTCACACTGTGTGTGTGTGTGTGCAAGGGGGGTATGCAGTCACACTGTGTGTGTGTGTGCAAGGGGGGTATGCAGTCACACTGTGTGTGTGTGTGCAAGGGGGGTATGCAGTCACACTGTGTGTGTGTGTGCAAGGGGGGTATGCAGTCACACTGTGTGTGTGTGCAAGGGGGGTATGCAGTCACACTGTGTGTGTGTGCAAGGGGGGTATGCAGTCACACTGTGTGTGTGTGCAAGGGGGGTATGCAGTCACACTGTGTGTGTGTGCAAGGGGGGTATGCAGTCACACTGTGTGTGTGTGCAAGGGGGGTATGCAGTCACACTGTGTGTGTGTGCAAGGGGGGTATGCAGTCACACTTTGTGTGCAAGGGGGGTATGCAGTCACACTTTGTGTGCAAGGGGGGTATGCAGTCACACTGTGTGTGTGTAAAAGGGGGGTGGTATGCAGTCAGTGTGCGCAAGGGGGGTATGCAGTCACACTGTGTGTGTGCAAGGGGGTATGCAGTCACACTGTGTGTGTGCAAGGGGGGTATGCAGTCACACTGTGTGCAAGGGGGGTATGCAGTCACACTGTGTGTAAGGGGGGTATGCAGTCACAGTGTGTGTGTAAGGGGGGTATGCAGTCACAGTGTGTGTGTAAGGGGGGTATGCAGTCACACTGTGTTTGTGTGTAAGGGGGTATGCAGTCACACTGTGTTTGTGTGTAAGGGGGGTGTGCAGTCACACTGTGTGTGTGTGTGAAGGGGGGGGGTGCAGTCACACTGTGTGTGTAAGGGGGGGGGGGTGCAGTCACACTGTGTGTGTAAGGGGGGGGGGGGTGCAGTCACACTGTGTGTGTGTGTAAGGGGGGGTGCAGTCACACTGTGTGTGTACGGGGGGGGTGCAGTCACAGTGTGTGTGTGTGTGTGTGTGTGTAAGGGGGGTGTGCAGTCACACTGTGTGTGTAAGGGGGGGGGTGCAGTCACACTGTGTGTGTGTAAGGGGGGGTGCAGTCACACTGTGTGTGTGTGTACGGGGGGGGGGGGGGTGCAGTCAGACTGTGTGTGTGTGTGTGTGTAAGGGGGGTGTGCAGTCACACTGTGTGTGTGTGTGTGTGTAAGGGGGGTGTGCAGTCACACTGTGGTGTGTGTAAGGGGGGTGTGCAGTCACACTGTGTGTGTGTGTGTGTGTAAGGGGGGTGTGCAGTCACACTGTGTGTGTGTAAGGGGGGTGTGCAGTCACACTGTGTGTGTGTGTAAGGGGGTGTGCAGTCACACTGTGTGTGTGTGTAAGGGGGTGTGCAGTCACACTGTGTGTGTGTGTAAGGGGGTGTGCAGTCACACTGTGTGTGTAAGGGGGGTGTGCAGTCACACTGTGTGTGTGTAAGGGGGTGTGCAGTCACACTGTGTGTGTGTGTAAGGGGGTGTGCAGTCACACTGTGTGTGTAAGGGGGTGTGCAGTCACACTGTGTGTAAGGGGGGTGTGCAGTCACACTGTGTGTGTGTGTGTAAGGGGGGGTGCAGTCACACTGTGTGTGTGTGTGTAAGGGGGGTGTGCAGTCACACTGTGTGTGTAAGGGGGGTGTGCAGTCACACTGTGTGTGTGTGTGTAAGGGGGGTGTGCAGTCACACTGTGTGTGTAAGGGGGGTGTGCAGTCACACTGTGTGTGTAAGGGGGGTGTGCAGTCACACTGTGTGTGTGTAAGGGGGGTGTGCAGTCACACTGTGTGTGTGTGTGTAAGGGGGGTGTGCAGTCACACTGTGTGTGTGTGTAAGGGGGGTGTGCTTAAGGGGGGTGTGCAGTCACACTGTGTGTGTAAGGGGGGTGTGCAGTCACACTGTGTGTGTGTGTGTGTGTGTAAGGGGTGTGTGCAGTCACACTGTGTGTGTAAGGGGTGTGTGCAGTCACACTGTGTGTGTAAGGGGTGTGTGCAGTCACACTGTGTGTGTAAGGGGGGTGTGCAGTCACACTGTGTGTGTGTGTGTAAGGGGTGTGTGCAGTCACACTGTGTGTGTGTGTAAGGGGGGTGTGCAGTCACACTGTGTGTGTGTGTAAGGGGGGTGTGCAGTCACACTGTGTGTGTGTAAGGGGGGTGTGCAGTCACACTGTGTGTGTGTGTGTGTAAGGGGGGTGTGCAGTCACACTGTGTGTGTGTGTAAGGGGGGTGTGCAGTCACACTGTGTGTGTGTGTAAGGGGGGTGTGCAGTCACACTGTGTGTGTGTAAGGGGGGTGTGCAGTCACACTGTGTGTGTGTAAGGGGTGTGTGCAGTCACACTGTGTGTGTGTGTAAGGGGGGTGTGCAGTCACACTGTGTGTGTGTGTGTAAGGGGGGTGTGCAGTCACACTGTGTGTGTGTGTAAGGGGGGTGTGCAGTCACACTGTGTGTGTGTGTGTAAGGGGTGTGTGCAGTCACACTGTGTGTGTGTGTGTGTAAGGGGGGTGTGCAGTCACACTGTGTGTGTGTGTAAGGGGGGTGTGCAGTCACACTGTGTGTGTGTGTGTAAGGGGGGTGTGCAGTCACACTGTGTGTGTGTAAGGGGGGTGTGCAGTCACACTGTGTGTGTGTGTGTGTGCGCAAGGGGGGTGTGCAGTCATACTGTGTGTGTGTGTAAGGGGGGTGTGCAGTCACACTGTGTGTGTGTGTGTAAGGGGGGTGTGCAGTCACACTGTGTGTGTGTGCAAGGGGGGTGTGCAGTCACACTGTGTGTGTGTGTGCAGTCATACTGTGTGTGTGTGTAAGGGGGGTGTGCAGTCACACTGTGTGTAAGGGGGGGGGGTGCAGTCACACTGTGTGTGTGTGTGTGTGTAAGGGGGGTGTGCAGTCACACTGTGTGTGTGTGTGTGTAAGGGGGGTGTGCAGTCACACTGTGTGTGTAAGGGGGGTGTGCAGTCACACTGTGTGTGTAAGGGGGGTGTGCAGTCACACTGTGTGTGTGTGTGTGTGTAAGGGGGGTGTGCAGTCACACTGTGTGTGTGTGTGTGTAAGGGGGGTGTGCAGTCACACTGTGTGTGTGTGTGTGTGTGTGTAAGGGGGGTGTGCAGTCACACTGTGTGTGTGTGTAAGGGGGGGGGTGCAGTCACACTGTGTGTGTGTAAGGGGGGGGGGGGGTGCAGTCACACTGTGTGTGTGTAAGGGGGGGGGTGCAGTCACACTGTGTGTGTAAGGGGGGGGGGGGTGCAGTCACACTGTGTGTGTAAGGGGTGTGTGCAGTCACACTGTGTGTGTGTGTAAGGGGGGTGTGCAGTCACACTGTGTGTGTGTGTGTAAGGGGGGTGTGCAGTCACACTGTGTGTGTGTGTGTGTGCAAGGGGGGTGTGCAGTCACACTGTGTGTGTGTAAGGGGGGTGTGCAGTCACACTGTGTGTGTAAGGGGGGGGTGCAGTCACACTGTGTGTGTGTGTGTGTGTGTAAGGGGGGGGTGCAGTCACACTGTGTGTGTGTAAGGGGGGGTGCAGTCACACTGTGTGTGTGTGTGTGTACGGGGGGGGTGCAGTCACACTGTGTGTGTAAGGGGGGTGTGCAGTCACACTGTGTGTGTAAGGGGGGGTGCAGTCACACTGTGTGTGTGTAAGGGGGGGTGCAGTCACACTGTGTGTGTGTAAGGGGCTGTGCAGTCACACTGTGTGTGTGTAAGGGGGTGTGCAGTCACACTGTGTGTGTGTGTGTGTGTGTGTGTGTGTAAGGGGGTGTGCAGTCACACTGTGTGTGTAAGGGGGGTGTGCAGTCACACTGTGTGTGTGTGTAAGGGGGGTGTGCAGTCACACTGTGTGTGTGTGTAAGGGGGGTGTGCAGTCACACTGTGTGTGTAAGGGGGGTGTGCAGTCACACTGTGTGTGTGTGTGTGTGTAAGGGGGGTGTGCAGTCACACTGTGTGTGTGTAAGGGGGGTGTGCAGTCACACTGTGTGTGTGTAAGGGGGGTGTGCAGTCACACTGTGTGTGTGTGTGTGTGTGTGTAAGGGGGGTGTGCAGTCACACTGTGTGTGTGTGTAAGGGGGGTGTGCAGTAACACTGTGTGTGTAAGGGGGGTGTGCTTAAGGGGGGTGTGCAGTCACACTGTGTGTGTGTAAGGGGGGTGTGCAGTCACACTGTGTGTGTGTGTAAGGGGGGTGTGCAGTCACACTGTGTGTGTGTAAGGGGTGTGTGCAGTCACACTGTGTGTGTGTGTGTAAGGGGGGTGTGCAGTCACACTGTGTGTGTGTAAGGGGTGTGTGCAGTCACACTGTGTGTAAGGGGGGTGTGCAGTCACACTGTGTGTGTGTGTGTGTGTAAGGGGTGTGTGCAGTCACACTGTGTGTGTGTAAGGGGGGGTGTGCAGTCACACTGTGTGTGTGTGTGTGTGTGTGTGTGTAAGGGGGGTGTGCAGTCACACTGTGTGTGTGTAAGGGGGGTGTGCAGTCACACTGTGTGTGTGTGTGTGAGGGGGGTGTGCAGTCACACTGTGTGTGTGTGTGTGTGTAAGGGGGGTGTGCAGTCACACTGTGTGTGTGTAAGGGGGGTGTGCTTAAGGGGGGTGTGCAGTCACACTGTGTGTGTGTGTAAGGGGTGTGTGCAGTCACACTGTGTGGGTGTGTGCAGTCACACTGTGTGTGTGTGTAAGGGGGGTGTGCAGTCACACTGTGTGTGTGTGTAAGGGGGGTGTGCAGTCACACTGTGTGTGTGTGTGTAAGGGGGGTGTGCAGTCACACTGTGTGTGTGTGTAAGGGGGGTGTGCAGTCACACTGTGTGTGTGTGTGTGCAAGGGGGGGTGTGCAGTCATACTGTGTGTGTGTGCAAGGGGGGGGGTGCAGTCATACTGTGTGTGTGTGTAAGGGGGGTGTGCAGTCACACTGTGTGTGTGTGTAAGGGGGGTGTGCAGTCACACTGTGTGTGTAAGGGGGGGGTGCAGTCACACTGTGTGTGTGTGCAAGGGGGGTGTGCAGTCATACTGTGTGTGTGTGTGTAAGGGGGGTGTGCAGTCATACTGTGTGTGTGTGTAAGGGGGGTGTGCAGTCACACTGTGTGTGTAAGGGGTGTGTGCAGTCACACTGTGTGTAAGGGGGGGTGTGCAGTCACACTGTGTGTGTGTAAGGGGGGTGTGCAGTCACACTGTGTGTGTGTGTGTGTGTGTAAGGGGGGTGTGCAGTCACACTGTGTGTGTAAGGGGGGTGTGCAGTCACACTGTGTGTAAGGGGGGTGTGCAGTCACACTGTGTGTGTGTGTAAGGGGGGGTGTGCAGTCACACTGTGTGTGTGTAAGGGGGGGGGGTGCAGTCACACTGTGTGTGTGTAAGGGGGGGGGGTGCAGTCACACTGTGTGTGTGTAAGGGGGGGGTGCAGTCACACTGTGTGTAAGGGGGGGGTGCAGTCACACTGTGTGTGTAAGGGGGGTGTGCAGTCACACTGTGTGTGTTTGTAAGGGGGGTGTGCAGTCACACTGTGTGTGTGTGTGTAAGGGGGGTGTGCAGTCACACTGTGTGTGTAAGGGGGGTGTGCAGTCACACTGTGTGTGTGTGTAAGGGGGGTGTGCAGTCGCACTGTGTGTGTAAGGGGGGTGTGCAGTCGCACTGTGTGTGTAAGGGGGGTGTGCAGTCACACTGTGTGTGTGTGTGTGTAAGGGGGGTGTGCAGTCACACTGTGTGTGTGTAAGGGGGGTGTGCAGTCACACTGTGTGTGTGTAAGGGGGGGGTGCAGTCACACTGTGTGTGTGTGTAAGGGGGGTGTGCAGTCACACTGTGTGTGTGTGTGTAAGGGGGGTGTGCAGTCACACTGTGTGTGTGTGTAAGGGGGGGTGTGCAGTCACACTGTGTGTGTGTGTAAGGGGGGTGTGCAGTCACACTGTGTGTGTAAGGGGTGTGTGCAGTCACACTGTGTGTGTGTGTAAGGGGGGTGTGCAGTCACACTGTGTGTGTGTGTAAGGGGGGTGTGCAGTCACACTGTGTGTGTGTGTAAGGGGGGGTGTGCAGTCACACTGTGTGTGTAAGGGGGGTGTGCAGTCACACTGTGTGTGTAAGGGGGGTGTGCAGTCACACTGTGTGTGTAAGGGGGGTGTGCAGTCACACTGTGTGTGTAAGGGGGGTGTGCAGTCACACTGTGTGTGTAAGGGGGGTGTGCAGTCACACTGTGTGTGTGTGTGTAAGGGGTGTGTGCAGTCACACTGTGTGTGTGTGTAAGGGGTGTGTGCAGTCACACTGTGTGTGTGTAAGGGGTGTGTGCAGTCACACTGTGTGTGTAAGGGGGATGTGCAGTCACACTGTGTGTGTAAGAGGGGGGTGCAGTCACACTGTGTGTGTAAGGGGGGGGGGTGCAGTCACACTGTGTGTAAGGGGGGGGGTGCAGTCACACTGTGTGTGTGTGTAAGGGGGGGTGCAGTCACACTGTGTGTAAGAGGGGTGTGCAGTCACACTGTGTGTGTGTGTGTGTGTAAGGGGGGTGTGCAGTCACACTGTGTGTGTGTGTGTGTGTGTGTAAGGGGGGTGTGCAGTCACACTGTGTGTGTGTAAGGGGGGTGTGCAGTCACACTGTGTGTGTGTAAGGGGGGTGTGCAGTCACACTGTGTGTGTGTGTGTGTGTGTGTGTGTGTGTGTGTAAGGGGGGTGTGCAGTCACACTGTGTGTGTGTAAGGGGGGTGTGCAGTCACACTGTGTGTGTAAGGGGGGTGTGCAGTCACACTGTGTGTGTAAGGGGGGTGTGCAGTCACACTGTGTGTGTGTGTGTGTGTGTGTAAGGGGGGTGTGCAGTCACACTGTGTGTGTGTGTGTGTGTGTGTGTGTGTAAGGGGGTGTGCAGTCACACTGTGTGTAAGGGGGGTGTGCAGTCACACTGTGTGTGTGTGTAAGGGGGGTGTGCAGTCACACTGTGTGTGTAAGGGGTGTGTGCAGTCACACTGTGTGTGTGTAAGGGGGGGGTGCAGTCACACTGTGTGTGCGTGTGTAAGGGGTGTGTGCAGTCACACTGTGTGTGTGTAAGGGGGGTGTGCAGTCACACTGTGTGTGTGTAAGGGGTGTGTGCAGTCACACTGTGTGTGTGTAAGGGGGGGGGGTGCAGTCACACTGTGTGTGTAAGGGGGGGGGGGTGCAGTCACACTGTGTGTGTAAGGGGGGGGTGCAGTCACACTGTGTGTGTAAGGGGGGGTGCAGTCACACTGTGTGTGTAAGGGGTGTGTGCAGTCACACTGTGTGTGTGTGTGTGTGTGTGTAAGGGGGGTGTGCAGTCACACTGTGTGTGTGTGTGTGTAAGGGGTGTGTGCAGTCACACTGTGTGTGTGTGTGTGTGTGTGTAAGGGGTGTGTGCAGTCACACTGTGTGTGTGTGTAAGGGGGGTGTGCAGTCACACTGTGTGTGTGTGTGTAAGGGGGGTGTGCAGTCACACTGTGTGTGTGTGTAAGGGGGGTGTGCAGTCACACTGTGTGTGTAAGGGGGGTGTGCAGTCACACTGTGTGTGTGTGTGTGTGTGTGTGTGTGTGTGTGTGTGTGTAAGGGGGTGTGCAGTCACACTGTGTGTGTGTAAGGGGGGTGTGCAGTCACACTGTGTGTGTGTAAGGGGGGTGTGCAGTCACACTGTGTGTGTAAGGGGTGTGTGCAGTCACACTGTGTGTGTGTAAGGGGGGTGTGCAGTCACACTGTGTGTGTGTAAGGGGGGTGTGCAGTCACACTGTGTGTGTGTGTAAGGGGGGTGTGCAGTCACACTGTGTGTGTGTGTGTAAGGGGGGGGTGCAGTCACACTGTGTGTGTGTGTAAGGGGGGTGTGCAGTCACACTGTGTGTGTGTGTAAGGGGGGTGTGCAGTCACACTGTGTGTGTGTGTGTGTGTGTGTTTAAGGGGGGTGTGCAGTCACACTGTGTGGGGGTGTGCAGTCACACTGTGTGTGTGTGTAAGGGGGGTGTGCAGTCACACTGTGTGTGTGTGTGTAAGGGGGGTGTGCAGTCACACTGTGTGTGTGTGTAAGGGGGGTGTGCAGTCACACTGTGTGTGTGTGTAACGGGGGTGTGCAGTCACACTGTGTGTGTGTGTGTAAGGGGGGGGTGCAGTCACACTGTGTGTGTGTGTAAGGGGGGTGTGCAGTCACACTGTGTGTGTGTGTAAGGGGGGTGTGCAGTCACACTGTGTGTGTGTGTAAGGGGGGTGTGCAGTCACACTGTGTGTGTGTGTGTAAGGGGGGTGTGCAGTCACACTGTGTGTGTGTGTAAGGGGGGTGTGCAGTCACACTGTGTGTGTGTGTAAGGGGGGTGTGCAGTCACACTGTGTGTGTGTGTAAGGGGGGTGTGCAGTCACACTGTGTGTGTGTGTAAGGGGGGTGTGCAGTCACACTGTGTGTGTGTGTGTGTAAGGGGGGTGTGCAGTCACACTGTGTGTGTGTGTGTAAGGGGGGTGTGCAGTCACACTGTGTGTGTGTGTGTAAGGGGGGTGTGCAGTCACACTGTGTGTGTGTGTGTGTGTAAGGGGGGTGTGCAGTCACACTGTGTGTGTGTGTGTGTAAGGGGGGTGTGCAGTCACACTGTGTGTGTGTAAGGGGTGTGTGCAGTCACACTGTGTGTGTGTAAGGGGTGTGTGCAGTCACACTGTGTGTGTAAGGGGTGTGTGCAGTCACACTGTGTGTAAGGGGGGTGTGCAGTCACACTGTGTGTGTAAGGGGGGGGTGCAGTCACACTGTGTGTGTAAGGGGGGGGTGCAGTCACACTGTGTGTGTAAGGGGGGGTGCAGTCACATTGTGTGTGTAAGGGGGGGGTGCAGTCACACTGTGTGTGTGTAAGGGGGGGGTGCAGTCACACTGTGTGTGTAAGGGGGGGGTGTGCAGTCACACTGTGTAAGGGGGGGTGCAGTCACACTGTGTGTGTGTAAGGGGGGGGGTGCAGTCACACTGTGTGTGTGTAAGGGGGGGGTGCAGTCACACTGTGTGTGTGTAAGGGGGGGGTGCAGTCACACTGTGTGTGTGTAAGGGGGGGGTGCAGTCACACTGTGTGTGTGTAAGGGGGGGGTGCAGTCACACTGTGTGTGTGTAAGGGGGGGTGCAGTCACACTGTGTGTGTGTAAGGGGGGGGTGCAGTCACACTGTGTGTGTGTAAGGGGGGGTGTGCAGTCACACTGTGTGTGTGTAAGGGGGGGGGGTGCAGTCACACTGTGTGTGTGTAAGGGGGGGGTGCAGTCACACTGTGTGTGTGTAAGGGGGGGGTGCAGTCACACTGTGTGTGTGTAAGGGGGGGTGCAGTCACACTGTGTGTGTGTAAGGGGGGGGTGCAGTCACACTGTGTGTGTGTGTAAGGGGGGGGTGCAGTCACACTGTGTGTGTGTAAGGGGGGGGTGCAGTCACACTGTGTGTGTGTAAGGGGGGGGGGCAGTCACACTGTGTGTGTGTGTGTGTGTGTGAAAGGGGGTGTGTGTGTGTGTGTGTGTGTGTGAAAGGGGGTGTGCAGTCACACTGTGTGTGTGTGTGTGTGTGAAAGGGGGTGTGCAGTCACACTGTGTGTGAAAGGGGGTGTGCAGTCACACTGTGTGTGTGAAAGGGGGTGTGCAGTCACACTGTGTGTGTGAAAGGGGGTGTGCAGTCACACTGTGTGTGTGTAAGGGGGGTGTGCAGTCACACTGTGTGTGTGTGTAAGGGTGGTGTGCAGTCACACTGTGTGTGTGTGTAAGGGTGGTGTGCAGTCACACTGTGTGTGTGTAAGGGGGGTGTGCAGTCACACTGTGTGTGTGTAAGGGGGGTGTGCAGTCACACTGTGTGTGTGTAAGGGGGGTGTGCAGTCACACTGTGTGTGTGTAAGGGGGGTGTGCAGTCACACTGTGTGTGTGTAAGGGGGGTGTGCAGTCACACTGTGTGTGTAAGGGGGGTGTGCAGTCACACTGTGTGTGTGTGCGCGTGTAAGGGTGGTGTGCAGTCACACTGTGTGTGTAAGGGGGGTGTGCAGTCACACTGTGTGTGTGTAAGGGGGGTGTGCAGTCACACTGTGTGTGTGTAAGGGGGGTGTGCAGTCACACTGTGTGTGTGTAAGGGGGGTGTGCAGTCACACTGTGTGTGTGTAAGGGGGGTGTGCAGTCACACTGTGTGTGTAAGGGGGGTGTGCAGTCACACTGTGTGTGTGTAAGGGGGGTGTGCAGTCACACTGTGTGTAAGGGGGGTGTGCAGTCACACTGTGTGTGTGTGCACGTGTAAGGGGGGTGTGCGGTCACACTGTGTGTGTGTGCGCGTGTAAGGGGGGTGTGCGGTCACACTGTGTGTGTGCGTGTAAGGGGGGTATGCGGTCACACTGTGTGCGTGTAAGGGGGGTATGCGGTCACACTGTGTGTGTGCGTGTAAGGGGGGTATGCAGTCACACTATGTGCAAGGGGGGTACTGTGTGTGTGCAAGGGGGGTACTGTGTGTGTGCAAGGGGGTATGCAGTCACTGTGCAAGGGGGGTATGCAGTCACACTGTGTGTGTGTGTGTGCAAGGGGAGTATTCAGTCACACTGTGTGTGTGTGCAAGGGGGGAATGCAGTCGCACTGTGTGTGTGTGTGTGTGCAAGGGGGGAATGCAGTCGCACTGTGTGTGTGTGTGCAAGGGGGGTATGCAGTCGCACTGTGTGTGTGTGTGTGTGCAAGGGGGGTATGCAGTCACACTGTGTGTGTGCAAGGGGGGTATGCAGTCACACTGTGTGTGTGTGCAAGGGGGGTATGCCGTCACACTGTGTGTTTGTGTGCGCAAGGGGGGTATGCCGTCACACTGTGTGTTTTTCGTGTAAGGGGGGTATGCTGTCACACTGTGTATTTGCGTGTAAGGGGGGTATGCTGTCACACTGTGTGTTTGCGTGTAAGGGGGGTATGCAGTCACACTGTTTGTGCAAGGGGGGTATGCAGTCACACTGTGTGTGTGTGTGTGTGCAAGGGGGGTATGCAGTCACACTGTGTGTGTGTGTGTGCAAGGGGGGTATGCAGTCACACTGTGTGTGTGTGCAAGGGGGGTATGCAGTCACACTGTGTGTGTGCAAGGGGGGTATGCAGTCACACTGTGTGTGCAAGGGGGGTATGCAGTCACACTGTGTGTGCAAGGGGGGTATGCAGTCACACTGTGTGTGTGTCTAAGGGAGGTATGCAGTTACACGGTATAAGGGAAGTGCTCTGCTCTTGTACTGTAAGGAGGAAATGCTGTCATACTTTGTGTATGTAGTGGGAAAGGCCTCTGTCACACTTTGTTTTTGGTGGTAGTGTCACACTTTTTGTTTGTGTATTGAGTGAGGATGCTGTCCTATTCTGTGTGTGTGTAGGGGAGGGGTATTGTCGCACTTTCTGAATGTAAAGGAACTATGCTGGCACAGTGTGTGCGTAGGGGGGAGGGGTTGCTATCACAGTGCACAATGAGTGTGTGTTTAGGGGGTTGCTGTCACAGCGTGTGTAGGGGTTGTTGCTACCATAGTTTGTATGTGTGGAGGTGCTGTGTAAGGGGAGGATGGATTTATAATATAAAAGATTTACTTGTATCTTTTTTTTTTTAGAATGGAAATATTTATAAACACAGTTTTGTGCATAAACATGGTACTTTGGCATATGAAAATGTATGCAGATGTTGCCATACAGCTTGCCGGCATGAGCTGATCTGTCGCCAACATTAAACCGTAAAAGAAAATATTGCACATTTTCTTAAATATTCTAAGGCAGTAACTCCATAATGTCAATCCTAAGCAATGATGGTTTAGTACGAATGTGGCTGTTTAATAGGACCTTGAAGGGCATTATCTGACATTGTTTCCTTGATGACGACTGACCATTTAAATATTTTGGGCCCAATTCTGAGTTGCACTAAAGTCCAAATGCTTCTGCAACTAGCCAGTTCCAGCAAACTGCATACAACATAGCAAACATCTTTGTGTATCTCCAGGCGGACACATCTCTGACGTGAAATTAACGTTTCTGAGCGACAGTTTTGCATACACACAGCAGAAACGCCTGGTAGAAGTGTTATGGTCTTGGAGACGAGGTTACACCATAACTTTGTGCATATGCCGAGGGGACGCCTATCTCAGTCGTATCTATTGCATATAGCATGTGTTTGGTGTAAATTCAGAATATGGCTTCTTTTGGACCCTCCATGCAGCTAAGTATAATGCCCTTTGGGGGCGATTCGGTTTTCTCGGTGATGGTACTTAATGTGAGCACCATGGAGCACTTTGTTTCTCTGAATAGGTGAGAGTGCTGAGGGCCCCCAAATTTCTGCTCACCGCCTCCTGAAGGTGACAAGCAGAAATGTGTGAAAAGCACGGCTTTATAAGTTTAGATGCTTTGCGGGCTAAACCTGTCGCTTTTGGGCCCGTCAACAGGGATAATGGGTGCCCAAAACATTTTAATTACTCTGGTGAGTGCCCCCTAATTATTGCAGCCCAAAAAACTATTGAATTGCCCCCTCAGAGTGTAATACAAAGACAAACTTGACATATGCTGTTTGATAACAGCGGTAGGAACAAAGATTATTTAAGCCTGGTCATTGGATGTGTACATTGTCTTTTTATCATTTGTTTGTTATTTTGTATTTCGTATTATTTGAATAACCACATTAGTTTATTATTTTGGAGCATATGATACTTTTTATCTAGCAAGTAAACAGCTACAACTGTGTATGAAGAATGTTCCTAAGTAATAGTTATGGGTATTTATTCAAACTCAAAACTGGCCTAAAAATGTATCGATTATACAACTATTTTATTTCCTATGGCTTGGATTTGTTGAAAAATAAATATTTGGTCATTCTTACATGTGACGTGAAAATTAATTGGGTCATTGTTTTTGTTTATACTCATTTGGAGTAGTCCTTCAAGGGACCACTAAGATGGCAGCACACTCGTAGGAAGTGGTTTAATTGCTATTGCCCTTCCGACCACACACGTATGCGCCCGCAGGCAGCTCTTCTGATCCCAACATTTTCAGCATCCAGCTTTAACAGGGGTGAAATATTCCCGGGAGCCAATACCTTTGAAAATCAATGCTTGTATCTATACTTTGCAGTCTTTTCTATTGAAGTAAGTGGACATAACTTCCTCAACTCCTTGTCTAATCATTCTGTTTCCTGAATCGTAGATTATTTTGTTCAGTGCTAGGTTATAACACAAAACATATCTAGTGTACATGGCTTACCAAATCACAGAGCAGCTGGTGAATGTGTATAAGAAATCCGGCGCACAGAAGTCCTGACTTTACTGCTCCTTAAATTGGAAAGTATAGTTAATTCCCTCGTGGCACCATATAAATAAAGGATGATGATGATGATAATAATAATAATCAGTCTTCCACTGCAATAGTGGCTGCGGTGTCTAGTTCTCTTTCAGTCGCCTATTCTTATCCAGCAGAGCCTGGCTATGTAGTCCACACTAATCAGATCTATTCAGATTGGAAGTGCTCTGTGTGATTGGACGCTGGACTCTTTATTTTCATTTCACTTTATGAGAAAATGTCTGTTGATAAATGTTCCTGCATATTATTAATTCAAGTACAAGGTCAGAAGGTGACTGTTGTGCTGAAATCCACAAAAGGGATGGGATTTATTGAAATGATTAACTCATGAGAATTTTTCAAATAACCATATAACAATAAATCTATATTATCACTGGCGTATGTATAATAGGTGCGGCACACACGGGCCCCTGGGCTTCATGTGGGCCCACACAGCACTCCCTGCACCCATTATGTTTAATACTTACCCTCCGGAGTCCTGCTGCGCTGCAGATATCGCTGGGAAAATGGCGTGGTGCCATTTTCCCAGTGTTTCGCGCATGCTCAGTAGGTGAATCACTTGGAAAATGCCCGCTGCGCCATTTTTCCAGAGATCTGCGCATGTGCCCTAGACTCTGGGTCAGTGCTAGGGTCCTCTAGGGACCCTAGTGCCCAGAGTCTCTGCACTGCCGACTATAGAGGAGGGGGCCCAGGCGGATCCTGCACACGGGCTGCCTCCTCTCTAGAAACGCCCCTGTATAGTATGATTGTTCTGTAGAGATTGTGGACTTATTTCTTAATAAAGTGTCCTCTTGTGTTTTTTAGCTGTAATGTGTAGATTATCTGTATAAATGTTAATTTACTGGTAACGTTGCATCTTTGTTGTCCATCCTATAGCCATTGAAATCGGTACATTAAGCTTGTCCATTCAAACCTTTTTGGGACTCGTTTACATAGAAAACATGCATATACAAATTCTTTATGGAGACTTTGCAATCAGTAGAAGGCCATGTGAAAGGGTGACTACATTTATTATGATCATAGTATAATATATGGGGTTCTAGGTTTATTGTATGTAATTGTTGAATACATAATTCAGTTTACATGCTTCTACGAATCCTTGTTCTCTTCCTACATTGCCATCCATAATTAACGCATGGCTCATACTCTCTACACTATGCAATTCTCAGACTGTTATGGGTTATCAGTCAGATAAGGACAATAATTGTGTACTGTGTACACAGCACAAAGGCCCGCCGGTTGCTCCAAAACCGGTTGTATCGGCCTCGGATATCGCGTGTGCTGCACATGCTATGTTATTTCCATCACTTTGGTATTGTTCAGAAAGTGTATGAACCTGTGCCCAATATCTGCCGATAGTTAGACTGAGACATTGATAGTCAAGACTATTTGGAATTGAATGTATCATTTGGAACTAATCTTTTACTGGGTTGGATGGGTTTAATTTATGTTACTGAAGTTTGTCACTCAACAGTGGGTGATAAACTCGGCTGAAAGGCTATTTTGGGTCTCCAAGAAGCTAACAAGCAATCGTATTCTCAATACCTGGACACTCTTCAAGCCATTTGCTCTCATAAAACCATAAACATCTGTTTATAAAATCTTTGGTGTTCCAGTGTTAACCCTTTGCTAGATGGATTATATTAACTTGGTCTGCAGTGTTTCCTGTACAGGTAGATAGTGGGTTGAACCCAGGAAGCATGTGGGTAGGCTGCAGTGTAAACTTGTATCCTGGGTCCCGTTTACAGCATGGGGAGAGTTGGAAATTGTCATCTCCAAGTGTTGGCATAAGAGAAACTGCACCAGTGTGCTGTGTAATGGTGTAAACCGCAGTGGGAAAAGGGTCTGACCTGGATAGGACACAAATCCCGGGTCGGACCTGGGATGGTCTGACCCGGATTGGACCCAAATCCCGGGTCGGACCTGGGATTCTGGTGAAAAAGGGGTATAACCTACCAGTATATTTTTGGATTGTGAGAGGAAACTGGACTACCAGGAGGAAACCCACACGAGTATAGAGAGAATATACAGACTCCACACAGGGCCATGGTATGAATCGAACCTATGATCTCAGTGCTATGCTTGAAGTGTAATGTTCTCTATACTTAAACTCCTTTTTCTTGGTATATTCATCTATATGCTGTAGTGAAGATGTAACTGTCTTAATGATATTGTTTTTATTTAGCACTTTTCTCCCAATACAAAGTGCTTTTACAGTTTCAGAAATACAACATACAAAATAAGCTTAACAGAAGAGAGAAGTATGCATTTTTTTTAAAAGCACTAAAAGGGGCATTAAGGAGTAAACGGGTAGTCTTGAATCTGCTTTCAAAGGATGTTAGAGTGGAATCCTCTTTAACTGTGCAAGAAAACAAATTCCATAGATTTGGAGCCACAAAGCTAAAAGCTCCACCCCCCCCCAAAAAAAATTAACAAATAATTAAGTGAAACGTTAGATACTGCTAATAGTTTTTAAGCAAAGTAAGTAAGCAAGCAGGATAGTAAGGAATTGGAAGTTGCTTCAGGTAGCTTGGGACCTGGTCATGTATGTCTTTGAAAGTCAGTAAGGCAATTTTGAAAACAATTTTCCATTGTACAGGCAGCCAGTGAACGGAGTAGAGAATGAGTGTTAAGTGGCTGGAACATGACTGGTTAGCTAAGTCTGGCAGCTGCATCTTATACCATCAATATTCTGCTGCTTAGCCAGCCTGTAGTATTGCATAACTCAGTCATTCTTTCTTTCAGTCAGTCATGGGTGGGGTGGGGGCTTCCTTTTACAAGAACTTATGTTCATCTTGCTTAACAATAGATTTTGCAGTTGTTTAAAAAAGGGATTCTTTGATTCCTTTTTTTAAAAGCTGTGATTCTTATACTGTATTATTAAGTTTGTGGTGAATGCCATAAATAATTGAATGGAGAACTCTTTATGTTTGAGTATAGCAGTAAATATGGTGGTGTACTGTTGACAACTAGGCCTGATCTACAACCATCACAAAGTCTCATGTGATGCAAGGTCCAAGTGTCTGCTAATTGTTTTGAGAGTAACCAATCAGACCGGGTCTAAAAGTAGCGGGCGCAATGTGAAAAGTGCTGTTTGCGCACCTTCAGGGCTGCAAGCTGAATGTGTTCCCATGCTACTAATCGTGCCCGAATAGCGCAACCATTGAATTGCTCTGGCAGGCACCATCTAGTGGCAGCCACAGGAAAAACCTATTTAATTCCCCCCAATATTGGTGCATGTGGTGCTATCTTAAATGTAACCTGTTGCTATGGTACTGAGATTATTTAATTAACAATAAAGTCTTTGAAGTCTAGTGCTATTTCTCTTCGGTTCATATGGGAAAGCATCAGAGCTGCAAGGTGTTTGGCAAGTGAATTGCTCTGTTAGGCAGGGCTTCTTTTTGCTGCCTCCTGCACAGAAAGCCATCTTTTAAACCTACTGAACACAACAAAATGTACCATGGGTGGATGTATCTGCCCTCTGTCAGTTTGCAGAGCCCACTGTTCAGAAGGCTGCCATTCTAATTTGACTTTATCCCAAAAAAAAATCTTTTTCTCCTGAAAGTTCCCATTTATAGACCGTAAGCATCTGTTAGAAAATAGAACCTCTTTAAAGGGGTGGTCTTCAGTATGCCGGCTGTCGGGATCCTGGCGCACAGTATACCGGCGCCGGAATCCCGACAGCCGGCATACCGACACTTATTCTTCCTCGTGGGGGTCCACGACCCCCCTGGAGGGAGAATAAAATAGTGTGGTGCGCGTGGCGCGCCACCGTGCCCGCAAGGGGCTCATTTGCGCTCGCCACACTGTCGGTATGCCGGCGGTCGGGCTCCCGGCGCCGGTATGCTGGTTGTCGGGAGCCCGACCGCCGGCATACCATACTACACCCCTTTAAAGTGTAGGTAAAAAAAAACAGAAATGTAACAGCTCTGTCTGGACAAACAGTCATATATACTATTGTCAAATGTTCCCTTGTTTTCACAAATCGAGATGTTTGAATTTGTATTTATCCATGCTGTACGAATGAGTGCTATTGTTCCGTTATCATCCATTTTTTTTTTTTTTTGCATGAGGACATGCTAGACTAAAGCTATCTAGAGCTGCAGCCAGGTTGCTATGGTGTCTAAAATGTATTACTGCTGTTACGCTTTTAGTTGCCGTAGCTCTCAATAAACCCCATTCTGTCTCCTCAGAATGCCCAGCTCGCTAGTATTGTATTCAAAATCATTTTTTTTTAATTATTATTGTTTTATTTTTTTTGTAGCTAGAGCATGGTGAACCGTTTGGGTTATCAGGGAACACTCTAGCTCTGCTTTTCGGAATAGAAAGTATGATTACGGCATGGCATTTTTCGTATGTTTTATAAAATTCTCTGTTCGGTTTCTTTTTATGTTCTGTTGAATTGCTCACGACTCCCATCTTGAGCACACTCTTAATGTATAAGGACTGCAGTACCCATGGTCATTGTAGTCACTGCGGGGTGTGCATTCACTATGTCGCTGTTTAACAAGGCAGCATTCACATGTCGACCATAGTAAATTGACATGTCAGCATGGTTGAAATGTCAACTTGTTGACCCCTTCAAAATAAAAATTCTAACAATATCGACATAACCTCATCGTTAACATGCTGAATTCTCGACTAAGCCACCGTCGACATTATGACCATGTCAACATTGTAAATGTTGAAATAAATACAAAAATAAAGTGTGTGTGTGTATATATATATATATATATATATATATATATATATATATATATATATATATATATATATATGTATATATAATACAGAACACCACTTAGGGGCTCTTCTAGGAAGTGGGTGCAGAGCTTTTGCCCCTTGAGTTGTTTCCGTGTGTTATTCTTTAAGTTCATTACACTAACCTCTATAGTGCTGATGTGTAAGAGGGGTTTAATGTGTATTGTGTATTCTGCTCAAAACTTTACTGGCTACATGTGGAAATTGTTTTCTGTTCTTAACCATGTAGAGCTGTTGTAAAATAAAGTACATGATCTAACTACTGTCCTAGACTAACTAGAAGTCTGTAAAATAACTAAAGTACTTGTTCTACAGTCTAAATCCAGTTACATTGGTTTGATTTCAGATTATAGGCATCCATAATTGTTTTGCTGCCTGCCAAGAAAATGATGGTTTTCAGTACCTATGAGGACAACTGCTGTTTATTCTCACAGTAATAATTAAAATAATTAGCTAACAAGTCCATAAACGTAGGAATTACGGATTATGCCACCAACAAACCAAGCTGTGTTATTTGAATAACCATTGTGAGGAATTGCAGATGCGATACGCCCGGAGAGCTCTGTCTGCACCACTGGTGGCTAATGTGACAGCCCTGTAATAGCAGATACATTTTGACTGTTTGATATGTGCTAAGATTGTTTTGTGTAGTAAAAGTAAATATTCAACATTTCATAGTAAACAGCAAGAAAAGGCAAACTCTGGATTTTAGTCATTCAGCAGCTTAGATTGTCACACAGGTGTTACCAAACTTCAGTTTTCCGGCCAAAATACTGCATGTGTGATTGATTCACTTATTGGGTCCTAGCGCTCTTACTGCAGAGATGCGACATGCAGATTGCCGTACAGGGAGCAAATTTATGCCATCATTACGCTTCTTGGTCAAATTGGCTAGTTAAGCAATATGGGATATGTATCACTGCAAACACTGGTTGTTTCACATACTGGAATAATGCCATGTTGGTTATCCAGATAGAATTGCCTGTAGAGGGTTTTATAACTATGCAGCATAGTTACCAATATTTGTGGATAAATCAAGTTGTGTTAAATTTCCAGATTTTACAGTGCCTTGCGTGAGATGTGTATATTCAACATATTTATCATAATTAGTTTTTTAGATGTGTATGTAACATAATTTGGATAAAGATTAAATGTGGAGAGCAAATGACAGTTCTGAGTCAAGGATGACACCTAGATAAGCTTGAGGGGCAGATATTTATTGTGTTTTTAGCAGAAAAAAGATGTCAGATCAGTAATTTACTATTGACTTGTGGGAATAAAACTCATGGCCCATACACAGGGTGAGATTTGGGCTATGCCCGATTCTCACTATGCAACAGGGGCTAGGTTGGCACATAGTCAGTATCGCAAGTACGCTCATGTGCTTGCGATACTGACCATGTGCGATTTTGGTTAAGTGTCAATTTTGACTATCTCTTCTATAGAGAGAGACTGTGCAGGCAAGTCAATTTTGACTGTCTATTCTTGTGATGCCGACCGCGCGGGACCACGCATCGGCATCGCAAGGTGACTTTCACCTTGCGATCTGCACTAAATTTTCTTACGATTTTGACTATATAGTCAAAATCGTAAGAATAAATCTCACCGTGTGTACACACCATAACTCTGATTTTCAAATATTGAGGTCCATTCAATTCAACGCTAATTGAATAGTGCCTGGAGCTATTCAGTTTAGTGCAATGTTATGCTGTACTCAAGGATTTCTTCTCGCACCCATCCTGGGGTGTGAGCAGGAATCCGACATAACTCTTGGCACGATGCTCTTTTCTGCACTTAGCGTGCCAGAAACCGCATTTCTCCCAGGACTTAAGTCAGAGAATGCCTGTTCTCATGACTAAACACCATGTTTAAGGCGTGAGAATTGTCATTCTCCAACTAACATCACAATGAATTGAATTGCTCCAGGTGCTCCATTCCGGTGCTATTCAACTCACATTGAATTGAATCAACCCCATTGAGTTTAAGGTGACATGACGTAGACCTTTGTTAATGCAGGCGATACAGATTGTGAGTTATCAGAAGGGGTATAATCTGCATAGGGATGCTATTGAAATCCAACAGAACTGATCAGATTTCAAAGAGAACTACTCTATATAGCAGGTATGGGGAACCTTTGGCCCTCCAGGTGTTGTAAAACTACACATCCCAGCA
Source organism: Pseudophryne corroboree (assembly GCF_028390025.1). Lineage (NCBI taxonomy): Eukaryota > Metazoa > Chordata > Amphibia > Anura > Myobatrachidae > Pseudophryne > Pseudophryne corroboree. Next base: position 312,483,792 of record NC_086446.1, on the reverse strand, counting down.
TGCCCTGCAACAGTTTTTGCATGGCCAAATAGCAAAACTGTAGCAAGGCATGCTGGTATGTGTAGTTCAACAACAGCTGGAGGGCCGAAGGTTCCCCATCCCTGCTATATAGGGAAGAGCAGTAGACCTAGGAAGGCTAGTGCACAATAAACTAGTCGAGCAAGATCCAAGTAATTAAGCTACAGCATGGTGTAAGAGCTGGCCACAGTCTAATGGCCAATACTGGAATGGTGGTCAGTAAACCACATATAAGATGTGAGTGGAAAGGAAAACTGGGCATGGTGGAGATGGGCAAGTCAACAGACTGGAAACAAAAGTAAAAAATAGGGTTATGCTTTACTTACGGAAGGGTCAACAAAAATGAAAAACAATAAGAGTGTTGGATTTTTCTGTAGCATCTCAGTAACTCCCATGTTTTCTGGAACACTGAGGTATTACTATTCTTACTAGCTATTAAATTTTTTTCATTGGTCATGATGTAATCATCTTTTGTGAAGTGTTGCCAAGATCAGCCTTGCTGCTAATATCTGCAAAGCAAACTTCCTATCAGTACATTGTTAACCTTCTGGTTATTGAGAAGTAGCTGTTTTTTTTGTTTTTAAGGGAAAGGTGACGAGATTAAACACTTTTCTCCAGAATACTGACACAAGTGGGCAAAAAGCCTGTCTTGAGCACCAATCCTAACACAGACATATCATACCATTTATGCAAACACTTTTGAAGGCCTGTTACCAGTGTAGAACAGTCTTTGAGACCTTGGTCTCACTAACTGAAATGCCAGCCCATGTCTCCATGTGTTGTGCCTCATCAAGATCTTCAGACCCAACATTTCTCTATCGTCCTAGTGGATGCTGGGGTTCCTGAAAGGACCATGGGGAATAGCGGCTCCGCAGGAGACAGGGCACAAAAAGTAAAGCTTTAGGATCAGGTGGTGTGCACTGGCTCCTCCCCCTATGACCCTCCTCCAAGCCAGTTAGATTTTTGTGCCCGGCCGAGAAGGGTGCAATCTAGGTGGCTCTCCTAAAGAGCTGCTTAGGAAAGTTTAGCTTAGGTTTTTTATTTTACAGTGAGTCCTGCTGGCAACAGGATCACTGCAACGAGGGACTTAGGGGAGAAGAAGTGAACTCACCTGCGTGCAGGATGGATTGGCTTCTTGGCTACTGGACATCAGCTCCAGAGGGACGATCACAGGTACAGCCTGGATGGTCACCGGAGCCTTGCCGCCGGCCCCCTTGCAGATGCTGAAGTAAGAAGAGGTCCAGAATCGGCGGCAGAAGACTCCTCAGTCTTCTAAAGGTAGCGCACAGCACTGCAGCTGTGCGCCATTTTCCTCTCAGCACACTTCACACGGCAGTCACTGAGGGTGCAGGGCGCTGGGAGGGGGGCGCCCTGGGAGGCAAATGAATACCTATTTTGGCTAAAAATACCTCACATATAGCCTCCGGAGGCTATATGGAGATATTTAACCCCTGCCAGAATCCGTTAAGAGCGGGAGACGAGGCCGCCGAAAAAGGGGCGGGGCCTATCTCCTCAGCACACAGCGCCATTTTCCCTCACAGAAAGGCTGGAGGGAAGGCTCCCAGGCTCTCCCCTGCACTGCACTACAGAAACAGGGTTAAAACAGAGAGGGGGGGCACTAATTTGGCGATATGCTTATATATATATTAAGATGCTATAAGGGAAAACACTTATATAAGGTTGTCCCTATATAATTATAGCGTTTTTGGTGTGTGCTGGCAAACTCTCCCTCTGTCTCTCCAAAGGGCTAGTGGGTCCTGTCCTCTATCAGAGCATTCCCTGTGTGTGTGCTGTGTGTCGGTACGTGTGTGTCGACAGGTAGGAGGACGATGTTGGTGAGGAGGCGGAGCAATTGCCTGTAATGGTGATGTCACTCTCTAGGGAGTCGACACCGGAATGGATGGCTTATTTAGGAAATTACGTGATAATGTCAACACGCTGCAAGGTCGGTTGACGACATGAGACGGCCGACAAACAATTAGTACGGTCCAGACGTCTCAAAAACACCGTCAAGGGTTTTTAAAACGCCCGTTTACTTTAGTCGGTCGACACAGACACAGACAGGGACACTGAATCCAGTGTCGACGGTGAATAAACAAACGTATTCCTTATTAGGGCCACACGTTAAAGGCAATGAAGGAGGTGTTACGTATTTCTGATACTACAAGTACCACAAAAGAGGGTATTATGTGGGATGTGAAAAAACTACCATAGTTTTTCCTGAATCAGATAAATTAAATAAAGTGTGTGATGATGCGTGGGTTCCCCCCGATAGAAAATTATGGGCGGTATACCCTTTCCCGCCAGAAGTTAGGGCGCGTTGGGAAACACCCTTTAAGGTGGATAAGGCGCTCACACGCTTATCAAAACAAGTGGCGGTACCGTCTATAGATAGGGCCGTCCTCAAGGACCAGCTGACAAGGCTGGAAAATATAATAAAAAGTATATACACACATACTGGTGTTATACTGCGGCCAGCGATCGCCTCAGCCTGGATGTGCAGAGCTAGGGTGGCTTGGTCGGATTCCCTGACTAAAAATATTGATACCCTTGACAGGGACAGTATTTTATTGACTATAGAGCATTTCTATATATGCGAGATGCACAGAGGGATATTTGCACTCTGGCATCATGAATAAACGCGATGTCCATAACTGCCAGAAGATGTTATGGACACGACAGTGGTCAGGTGATGCAGATTCCAAACGGCACAGTATGGCCGTATACAGGAAGAGGACTTGTTTGGGGTCGGTCCATCGGACCTGGTGGTCACGGCAACTGCTGGAAAATCCACCGTTTTTTACCCTAAGTCACATCTCTGCAGAAAAAGACACCGTCTTTTCAGCCTCAGTCCTCTCGTCCCTATAAAATCATATCTGCCCAGGGATAGAGGAAAGGGAAGAAGACTGCAGCAGGCAGCCCATTCCCAGGAACAGAAGCGTTCCACCGCGTCTGACAAGTTCTCAGCATGGCGCTGAGACCGTACAGGACCCCTGGATCCTACAAGTAGTATCCCGGGGGTACAGATGGGAATGTCGAGACGTTTCCCCTTCGCAGGCTCCTGAAGTCTGCTTTACCAAGTCTCCCTCCGACAAGGAGGTAGTATGGGAAAAAATTCACAAGCTGTATTCCCAGCAGGTGATAATTAAATTACCCCTCCTACTACAAGAAAAGGGGTATTATTCCACACTATATTGTGGTACTGAAGCCAGAAGGCTAGGTGAGACTTATTCTAAAAAATTTTTTTTGAACACTTACAAAGGTTCAAATTAAGATGAAGTCACTCAGAGCAGTGATAACGAACCAGGAATAAGGGGACTATATAGTGTCCCGGGACATCAGGGATGCTTACCTCTATGTCCCAAATTTGCCCTTCTCACTAAGGGTACCTCAGGTTCGTGGTACAGAACTGTCACTATCAGTTTCAGACGCTGCCGTTTGGATTGTCCACGGCACCCTGGGGTCTTTACCAAGGTAATGGCCGAATTGATGATTCTTCTTCGAAGAAAAGGCGTCTTAATTATCCCTTACTTGGACGATCTCCTGATAGGGGCATAGTCCAGGGAACAGTTGGAGGTCGGAGTAGCACTATCTCGGATACTGCTACAATCAGCACGGGTGGATTCTAAATATTCCAAAATCGCAGCTGATCCCGACGACACGTCTGCTGTGCCTAGGGATGATTCTGGACACAGTCCAGAAAAAGGTGTTTCTCCCGGAAGAGAAAGCCAGGGAGTTATCCGAGCAAGTCAGGAACCTCCTAAAAACAGTGCATCATTGCACAAGGGTCCTGGTAAAAATGGTGGCTTCCTACGAAGCAATTCCATTCGGCAGATTTCACGTAAGAACTTTTCAGTGGGATCTGCTGGAAAAATGGTCCGGATCGCATCTTCAGATGCATCAGCGGATAACCCAATATCCAAGGACAAGGGTGTCTCTCCTGTGGTGGTTATAGAGTGCTCATCTTCTAGAGGGCAGCAGATTCGGCATTCGGAATTGGATGCTGGTAACCACGGAGCCCAGCCTGAGAGGCTGGGGAGCAGTCACACAAGGAAAAAATTTCCAGGGAGTGTGATCAAGTATGGAGACTTTTCTCCACATAAATATACTGGAGCTAAGGGTAAATTTATAATGCTCTAAGCTTAGCAAGACCTCTGCTTCAAGGTCAGCCGGTATTGATCCAGTGGGAAAAACATCACGGCAGTCGCCCACGTAAACAGACAGGGCGACACAAGAAGCAGGAGGGCAATGGCAGAAACTGCAAGGACTTTTCGCTGGGCGGAAAATCATGTGATAACACTGTCAGCAGTTTTTCATCCCGGGAATGGAAACTGGGAAGCAGACTTCCTCAGCACGACCTCCACCCGGGAGAATGGAAACTTCATTGAGAAGTTTTTTCCACATGATTGTAAACCGTTGGGAAATACCAAAGGTGGACATGATGGCGTCCCGTCTGAACAAAAAACGGGACAGGTATTGCGCCAGGTCAAGAGACCCTCAGGCAATAGATGTGGACGTTCTGGTAACACCGTGGGTGTACCAGTCGGTGTATGTGTTCCCTCCTCTGCTTCTCATACCTAAGGTGCTGAGAATTATAAGACGTAGAGGAGTAAGAACTATACTCATGGCTCCGGATTGGCCAAGAAGGACTTGGTACCCGGAACTTCAAGAGATGCTTACAGAGGTCTTATGGCCTCTGCCGCTAAGAAGGGACTTGCTTCAGCAAGTACCATGTCTGTTCCAAGACTTACCGCAGCTGCGTTTGTCGGCATGGCGATGGAAAGCCGGATCCTAAGGGAAAAAAGGCATTCCGGAAGAGGTCATTCCTACCCTGGTCAAAGCCAGAAAGGAGGTGACCGCACAACATTATCACCACGTTTGGCGAAAATATGTTGCGTGGTGTGAGGCCAGGAAGGCCCCACAAAGAAATTTCAACTCGGTCGTTTCCTGCATTTCCTGCAAACAGGAGTGTCTATGGGCCTCAAATTGGGGTCCATTAAGGTTCAAATTCGGCCCTGTAAATTTTCTTCCAGAAAGAATTGGCTTCAGTTCCTGAAGTCCAGAAGTTTGTCAAGGGAGTATTGCATATACAAACCCCTTTTTTGTGCCTCCAGTGGCACTGTGGGATCTCAACGTAGTTCTGGGATTCCTCAAATCACATTGGTTTAAAACCAGTCAAATATGTGGATTTGAAGCATCTCACATAAAAAGTGACCATGCTCTTGGCCCTGGCCTGGACCGGGCGAGTGTCAAATTGGTGGTTTTTTCTCAAAAAAGCCCATATCTGTTTGTCCATTCGGACAGGGCAGAGCTGCGGACTCGTCCCCAGTTCTCTCCCTAAGGTGGTGTCAGTGTTTCACCTGAACCAGCTTATTGTGGTGCCTTGCACCTACTAGGGACTTGGAGGACTCCAAGTTGCTAGGAGTTGTCAGGGCCCTGAAAATATGTTCCAGGACAGCTGGAGTCAGAAAATCTGACTCGCTGTTTATACTGTATGCACCCAACAAGTTGGGTGCGCCTGCTTCTAAGCAGGCGATTGCTCGTTGGATTTGTAACACAATTCAACTTGCACATTCTGAGGCAGGCCTGCCACAGTCTAAATCGGTTAAGGCCCATTCCACAAGGAAGGTGGGCTCATCTTGGGCGGCTGCCCGAGAGGTCTCGGCATTACAACTCTGCCGAGCAGCTACGTGGTCAGGGGAGAACACGTTTGTAAAATTCTACAAATTTGATATCCTGGCAAAAGAGGACCTGGAGTTCTCTCATTCGGTGCTGCAGAGTCATCCGCACTCTCCCGCCCGTTTGGGAGCTTTGGTATAATCCCCATGGTCCTTTCAGGAACCCCAGCATCCACTAGGACGATAGAGAAAATAAGAATTTACTTACCGATAATTCTATTTCTCGGAGTCCGTAGTGGATGCTGGGCGCCCATCCCAAGTGCGGATTATCTGCAATACTTGTACATAGTTACAAAAATCGGGTTATTATTGTTGTGAGCCATCTTTTCAGAGGCTCCGCTGTTATCATACTGTTAACTGGGTTTAGATCACAAGTTGTACGGTGTGATTGGTGTGGCTGGTATGAGTCTTACCCGGGATTCAAAATTCCTCCCTTATTGTGTACGCTCGTCCGGGCACAGTACCTAACTGGCTTGGAGGAGGGTCATAGGGGGAGGAGCCAGTGCACACCACCTGATCCTAAAGCTTTACTTTTTGTGCCCTGTCTCCTGCGGAGCCGCTATTCCCCATGGTCCTTTCAGGAACCCCAGCATCCACTACGGACTCCGAGAAATAGAATTATCGGTAAGTAAATTCTTATTTTTAGCAGTGTTCCCAGAAGCACCAATTTTGCCTATACAAACGATTTAATTGCATTTTTCACACTTGCCAATCCCAAAAAGACCGGGTTTAGCCGCGCAAACAACTGAACCCAACCAAAGTGCTGAGCGTGACGCGAAAAGTGCCGTTTGGGTGTCCAAATCTGTCACTTTTCGCTCATTTCCGTTCAACACCTCCGGAGGCTTCGAGCTGAAATGCCGAAGCCGGCAGCTGTTCTCTCCTGAACGGAGAAACAATTGAATTGCTCCGTAGGGCACAATCTAGTGCCTGCCAGTGTGATAAACAATTGAACCTTGGAACATCAAGTTGTACAAGCACAATGGTTAGCATTACTGCACTGTATAAATAATGCAAGAATACCATTCAGTCATTAATTCCACAAAAATTGTTCAGGTCTCCACATGAGCATTTTATAGCAAATTGAACTGACTCTACTATGTTGTATTACCAATTTCTGTTTAAACTCTCTGGCGTTCATATATTTATCTATTTTGTAATAAAATAATTGATCTTATCTGCAAAGCTTCCAGTTCCTAAAGCACAGTGTCCTTCGATGATGTGTAAAAATGTATTCTCAAGATTGACCCATCTAGCAAATTAGGTGCCATTGAGTAATTTATGCTAATATAGTCATCCATTAATAGATGACCAAAGTCCCTTTAATATACAGTTTGAAGCATAATAGTTATATTATGTTGGATTGGGTGTTACTTCCCACAAAATGTAGAATCTCTTCATTGTATGCCACTTCGTATTTGCAGAGGGAATGCAAAACAGATCAAGAATATTAGGAAGCCAGGCTATTTTGATCACACAGAACTTGCAAATCACAATATGCTTATGTTCCACTGTTCCAATCAGTTAAGCTCCTTTATATCAGAACATAGTTGATTCTTTACTGTATATGAAGGTACATTCTCCCCCCCCCCCCCCCCCCCCACGCTGACGTGGACTTAGTTTTATGCATAGACCATATTCACCTGAATTAAACCCTGTATGATATAAGCTACAGAGTAAAAGTAATTACAGTGCTGTTAAACTAAAAATCTGGAACTAGAGAGGAAACTTGACAAGCAACTCCACAAAGCCATAGGGGCGACGTCATGGTATTTGCTTAGAAAGAAGTTGCACACAGAGTGTAAACCAGTGAATTCAGAATCCCAAAATAATCTGCTAAGCATGACGTCCACCAAAAAGGAAAAGGTGTGCAGTGAGTGGCAACAATAGGGCAAGAAACACGTGTGTATTCCTGGCAAAGCTGCAAACTTAATTAATGAGGTACTGAAACAACTGAGTCAGAAAGATGGTCATCTGCAAATACTGATTTGAGGTACTGAAACAAAGTCAGAAAAGAGATCAAACATAGGTCTTGTGATTCGCAGCAATCCCTTTTAATATTTGTGTTGACCAAATCTACCCAACTGGCACCTTCTGAGAATCATGCTTTTATTATAGAGGGCAACTGTGCCAGGTGCAGTTCAAGATCAAAATTATTTCGGAGAGCTAATGTCCATTTTAATACGTTCTTATGTGGAGGAATGCCTGACCTAAAGGAGCAAAATCTGTTATTTGGATCAAAATAGGAATACAAGAGAAATAAAAGCATGAGCTTTGTTACAAGGAGCTGCTTTAGATATATGTACCATTGTGCTTGAAAGTGTATGAACCCTTCAGAATTTTTGTCAACATTTGGCCTAAAACGACCTCCGATTTTTAACACAAGTCCTTAAAGTAGATAAAGAGAACAAAATCAGACAATTTTTTATCGTGGAAAATGATCCAGTACACTGTATCACATATCTGTGAGTGGAAAAAGTATGTTAACCTTTGTTTTCAGTATCGGGTATGACTCCCTTGTGCAACATGTAAACGTTTCCAGTAATTATTGATTAGTCCTGAACATTGGATTGGAGGAATTTTACCCCATTCCTCCGTACAAAACAGCTACGTGCAAAACGGCTTCAACTGTGTTATGTTGGTGGGTTTCCTTCCATGAACTGCTTGCTTCAGGTCCTTCCACAACATTTTGATTGCATTAGGGTCAGGACTTTGACTTGACCATTCCAAAACTTTAAATGTATCCTTTAACCATTCTTTGGTCGAATGACTTGTGTGCTTTGGGTCGTTGTCTTGCTGCATGACCGATGTTCTCTTGAAATGCAGCTCATGGACAGATGTCCTGACATTTTACTTTAGAATATCTTAGTATTAATTAGAATTCATTGTCCGATCAATGATGGCAAGTCGTCCTGGGCAAGATGCAGCAAACAGTCCGAAACCATCCTCGTACCACAGTATTTCACATATGTTATGAGGATTTTGGTATCCGGGCTATAGGTCGACCATGGAAAGGTCCACAGTCATTAAGTTGACCGCTAATGGCCAAGACGCACATGGTCGACACCATTTTTAATCAACTTTTTCATACTTTACCATCCACATCGACTACGATTCGGGTACCTTGCCCGAAGCATGGCGAGCACAGCGATACACTAATTGGGCTTCCACATACTTTTATGCAAAAAACCACACCAGAAAACATAAAAATGTTTTGACCTCTTTTGTCATGTCGACCTTTTCATGTGTTGAACTTTTGACCCTGTAGACCTAACATAACGCTCCTCATTTAAACCAGAAAGCTCTATTTTGGACTCCTTTGTCCAAAGAACAGTGTTCCAGTAGTCTTTTGGCTTGTCCAGGTGATCTTTAGAAAACTGCAGACGGGCAACAATGTTCTTTTGGAGAACAGAGGCTTTCTCCATGCACACCCTTGTTATTCAGTGTCCTCCTGATGTTGAACTCATGAACACTAACATTAGCTAATGTGAGAAAGGCCTTCAGTTGCTTAGAAGTTACCTTATGTTCCTTTGTGACCTTGCAAACTATTAGACTGCTTGTTCTTGGCATGATCTTTGTTAGTCGACCACTCCTGGGGAAGGTAATAATGGTATGGAATTTGCTCCATTTGTACGTAATCCAAACTCTTTAGAGATAGTTTTGTAACCTTTTCCACCCTGATGAGCATCGACAACTCTACTTCTGAGGTCCTTAGAAATCCCCTCTGCTCGTGGCATGATACACTTCCACAAACGTGTTGTGAACTCAGACTTTGATAAAATACCTGTTCTTTTAAAAATACAAGTTGTCCACTCACACCTGATTGCTGTCCCATTGATTGAAAATATTGGACTCTAATTTCACCTTCAAAATATCTGCTAAGCCTGGGTCTCTTTCAGTGGCAGTATTGGAAGGAGGGGCCAGGGGTGGTTCTGCAGGGGCATGTTGTGTAAAACGGGTCATCAGAGATACAAACAATTCTGGCATCATCAATTTACAGGCTATGGCCACGTTTGTGAAGATCTGGACCTGAAAGTCATTAGGTCCTTCTAGGTTTGCCTGTTGATGAAAAGATGAATCCACTTTGGTGAAACCTGACTCCTGACTCATGGACACAGACTCTCTTTGCACCCCAGCGCTGATTAGATGCACAGGACTGTTCCCAGAGTATAATCCCTATCTATCTGCGTGCCTACAAAGGACACTTATGAGGTCCCTTAAAGAAGTGTTACCCGCCCAGGTGTAAAACATTTAGTACTAATGACTTGCAGTGGATCAAGGTAAAGCATTGACCCAAACCTAACAATCACTGGCTTAATTGCAGACAGACTTGCCACGTTATATATGTTAATGCACTGTGCCCACTAGGACATCAGAAACATTAGAGAATACCAGGAGGAAAATGTATTTTAATAGGGAGTGCTACATGTTTCATAAATACTCTTGCTATCGGTGCTAACAATAATATACTACAAATCTGTGTGTATGTAGCAAATAAAACAGAGGGGATTTTGTCACATTTCTCTGACGTCCTAGTGGATGCTGGGAACTCCGTAAGGACCATGGGGAATAGCGGCTCCGCAGGAGACAGGGCACATCTAAAGAAAGCTTTAGGATCACCTGGTGTGCACTGGCTCCTCCCCCTATGACCCTCCTCCAAGCCTCAGTTAGATTTTCTGTGCCCGACGAGAAGGGTGCACACTAGGGGCTCTCCTGAGCTCTTTGTGAAAGTTTTAGTTTAGGTTTATTATTTTCAGTGAGACCTGCTGGCAACAGGCTCACTGCATCGAGGGACTAAGGGGAGAAGAAGCGAACTCACCTGCGTGCAGAGTGGATTGGGCTTCTTAGGCTACTGGACATTAGCTCCAGAGGGACGATCACAGGTTCAGCCTGGATGGGTCACCGGAGCCGCGCCGCCGGCCCCCTTACAGAGCCAGAAGAGCGAAGAGGTCCGGAAAAATCGGCGGCAGAAGACTTTCCTGTCTTCAGATAAAGGTAGGCGCACAGCACCGCAGCTGTGCGCCATTGCTCTCAGCACACTTCACACTCCGGTCACTGAGGGTGCAGGGCGCTGGGGGGGCAGCGCCCTGAGACGCAATAAATCGTTAGAAAACCTTTTATGGCTAAAATAAATGCATCACATATAACTCCTGGGCTATATGGATGCATTTAACCCCTGCCAAAACATACAAGAAAACGGATGATAGGCTCCGCCCCTTTCTCGGCGTCCTTATCTCCTCAGCACACTGGCGCCATTTTCCCTCACAGCTCAGTTGGAGGGAAGCTCCCTGGCTCTCCCCTGCAGTCACTACACTACAGAAAGGGGTTAAAAAAGAGAGGGGGGCACAAATTAGGCGCAGTATAAACAATACAGCAGCTATAAAGGGAAAAACACTTATATAAGGTTATCCCTGTATATATATATAGCGCTCTGGTGTGTGCTGGCAAACTCTCCCTCTGTCTCCCCAAAGGGCTAGTGGGGTCCTGTCCTCTATCAGAGCATTCCCTGTGTGTGTGCTGTGTGTCGGTACGTTTGTGTCGACATGTATGAGGAGAAAAATGATGAGGAGACGGAGTAGAGTGTCTGTAATAGTGTTGTCACCCCCTGGGGGGGTCGACACCTGAGTGGATGTACTGTGGAAATTGCGTGACAGTGTCAGCTTTGTATAAAAGACAGTGGTTTATATGAGACAGCCGGCTACTCAGCTTGTGCATGTCCAGACGTCTCATATAGGGGCTCTAAAGCGCCCGTTACCTCAGATACAGACGCCGACACGGATACTGACTCCTGTGTCGACGGTGAAGAGACAACCGTGATTTCCAAATAGGGCCACACATTGCATGATTGAGGCAATGAAAAAAGTTTACACTTTTCTGATAATATGAATACCACCAAAAAAAAAAAGGGGTATTATGTTGGTGAGGAAAAACTTCCTGTAGTTTTCCGGAATCTGAGAAATAAAATGCTTGGGTTTCCCCCCGATAACAATTGATCATTTCTAAAAAGTTATTGGCAGTATACCTTTTCCCGCCAGAGGTTAGGGTGCGTTGGGAAACACCCCCTAGGGGGGATAAGGCGCTCACACGCTTGTAAGAACAAGGGCTCTACCCTCTCTTGAGATGGCCGCCCTTAAGGATCCTGCTGATAGAAAGCAGGAGGGTATCCTAAAATGTATTTACACACATACTGGTGTTATACTGCGACCAGCAATCGCCTCAGCCTGGATGTGCAGTGCTGGGTTGGTGTGGTCGGATTCCCTGACTGGAAATATGATATCCTAGATAAGGACAGTATATTATTGCCTATAGAGCAATTAAAAGATGCATTTCTATATATGCATGATGCACAGCGGAATATTTGCCGACTGGCATCAAGTATAAGTACGTTGTCCAATTATACCAGTAAAGTGGTCAGGTGATGCGGATTCCAAACGGCATTTGGAAGTATTGCCTTAAAAGAGGGGATGTACCCCAGGTCGCCTCTCAAAATAAGACGCCGTATTATCAGGCGCAGGCCTGGTTGGCAAGCGGACAAAAGGGTTCCTCTTTTCTGCTCGTGACAGAGGGAGAGGAAAATGGCTGCAGAGATCAGCCAGTTCCAAGGAACAGAAACTCTTTTCCGCCTCTGCCAAGCCCTCAGTATGACGCTAGGGCTTTACAAGTTCAGGCACGGTGGGGTCCCGTTCTCAATGAATTTCAGTGCGCAGTGGGCTCACTCGCAAGTAGACCCCTGGATCCTTCTGGTAATATTTCAGGGGTACAAATTGGAATTCGAGACGTATCCCCCTCGCCGTTTCCAAAGGTCTGTTTTACCGACGTCTCCCGCTGACAGGGAGGCAGTTTTGGAAACCATTCACAAGCTGTATTCCCAGCAGGTGATAATCAAGGTACCCCTCCTGCAACAGGGAACGGGGTATTATTCCACACTATTGTGGTACCGAAGCCAGACGGCTCGGTGAGACCGATTTTAAAATCTAAAATCTTTGAACACTTGCATACAGAGGTTCAAATTCAAAATTGAGTCACTCAGAGCAGTGATTGCAAACCTGGAAGAAGGGGACTACATGATGTCTCGGGACATCAAGGATGCTTACCTTCATGTCAAAATTTACCCTTCTCACCAAGGGTATTTCAGGTTATGGTACAGAACTGTCACTATCAGTTCGGACGCTGCCGTAGGGATGGTCCACGGCACCCCGGGTCTTTACTGAAGTAATGACCGTAATGATGATATTCCTTCGAAGGAAGGGAATTTTAGTTATCCGTTACTTGGACGATTCCCTGATAAGGGTAAGATCCAGGGAACAGTTGGAGATCGGTGTAGCACTATATCAGGTAGTGTTGCGGCAGCACGATTGGATTCTCAATATTCCAAAATCGCAGCTGGTTCCGACGACTTGTCTTCTGTTCCTAGGGATGATCCTGGACACAGTCCAGAAAGAAGGTGTTTCTCCCGGAGGAGAAAGCCAGGGAGTTATCCGAGCTAGTCAGGAACCTCCTAAAACCGAACCAAGTCTCAGTGCATCAATGCACAAGGGTTCTGGGTAAAAATGGTGGCTTCCTACGAAGCAATCCCATTCGGCAGATTCCACGCAAGACTTTCCAGTGGAACCTACTGGACAAATGGTCCGGGTCGCATCTTCAGATGCTTCAGCGGATAACCCTGTCACCGGGGACAAGGGTATCCCTCCTGTGGTGGTTGCAGAGTGCTCATCTTCTAGAGGGCCGCAGCCTGCGAGGCTGGGGAGCAGTCACACAGGGAAGGAATTTCCAGGGCTTATGGTCAAGCCTGGAGACATCTCTTCATATAAACATTCTGGAACTAAGGGCCATTTACAATGCCCTAAGTCAAGCGAAACCCCTGCTTCAGGGTCAGGCGGTATTGATCCAATCGGACAACATCACGTCAGTCGCCCACGTAAACAGACAGGGCGGCACGGGAAGCAGGGGGGCAATGGCAGAAGCTGCAAGGATTCTTCGCTGGGCGGAGAATCATGTGATAGCACTGTCAGCAGTGTTCATTCCGGGAGTGGACAACTGGGAAGCAGACTTCCTCAGCAGACACGACCTTCACCCGGGAGAGTGGGGACTTCACCCAGAAGTCTTCCACCTGATTGTAAACCGTTGGGAAAAACCAAAGGTGGACATAATGGCGTCCCGTCTAAACAAAAAACTAGACAGATATTGCGCCAGGTCAGGGGACCCTCAGGCAATAGCGGTGGACGCTCTGGTAACACCGTGGGTGTACCAGTCAGTGTATGTGTTCCCTCCTCTGCCTCTCATACCAAAAGTACTGAGAATCATAAGAAGGAGAGGAGTAAGAACTATACTCGTGGTTCCGGATTGGCCAAGAAGGACTTGGTATCCGGAACTTCAAGAGATGCTCACGGACGAACCGTGGCCTCTACCTCTAAGAAAGGACCTGCTCCAGCAGGGGCCTTGTCTGTTCCAAGACTTACCGCGGCTGCGTTTGACGGCTTGGCGGTTGAACGCCGGATCCTGAAGGAAAAAGGCATTCCAGATGAAGTCATCCCTACCCTGGTCAAGGCCAGGAAGGACGTAACCGCAAAACATTATCACCGCATTGGCGAAAATATGTTGCGTGGTGGGAGGCCAAGAAGGCCCTACAGAGGAATTTCAACTGGGTCGTTTCCTCCATTTCCTGCAAACAGGGCTGTCTATGGGCCTAAAATTAGGGTCCATTAAGGTTCAAATTTCGGCCCTGTCGATTTTCTTCCAAAAGGAACTGGCTTCAGTGCCTGAAGTTCAGACATTTGTAAAAGGGGTACTGCATATACAGCCTCCTTTTGTGCCTCCAGTGGCACCTTGGGATCTCAATGTTGTGTTGAGTTTCCTAAAGTCACATTGGTTTGAACCACTCACCACTGTGGACTTAAAATATCTCACATGGAAGGTGACGATGCTGTTAGCCCTGGCTTCAGCCAGGCGTGTGTCAGAACTGGCGGCTTTATCATATAAAAGCCCTTATTTAATATTTCATTCTGACAGGGCAGAATTGAGGACTTGTCCTCAATTTCTACCTAAGGTGGTTTCTGCATTTCACATGAAGCAACCTATTGTGGTACCTGCGGCTACTAAGGACTTGGAGGATTCCAAGTTGCTTGACGTGGTCAGGGCCCTGAAAATATGTTTCCAGGACGGCTGGAGTCAGAAAATCTGACTCGCTGTTTATCCTGTATGCACCCAACAAACTGGGTGCTCCTGCTTCTAAGCAGACGATTGCTCGTTGGATTTGTAGTACAATTCAGCTTGCACATTCTGTGGCAGGCCTGCCACAGCCAAAAATCTTAAAATGCCCACTCCACAAGGAAGGTGGGCTCATCTTGGGCAGCTGCCCGAGGGGTCTCGGCTTTACAACTTTGCCGAGCAGTTACTTGGTCAGGAGCAAATACGTTTGTAAACTTCTACAAATTTGTTACCCTGGCTGAGGAGGACCTGGAGTTCTCTCATTCGGTGCTGCAGAGTCATCCGCACTCTCCCGCCCGTTTGGGAGCTTTGGTATAATCCCCATGGTCCTTACGGAGTTCCCAGCATCCACTAGGACGTCAGAGAAAATAAGAATTTACTTACCGATAATTCTATTTCTCGTAGTCCGTAGTGGATGCTGGGCGCCCATCCCAAGTGCGGATTGTCTGCAATACTGGTACATAATTATTGTTACCAAAAAATTCGGGTTATTGTTGTAGTGAGCCATCTTTTATAGAGGCTTCTCTATTATCATGCTGTTAACTGGGTTCAGATCACAAGTTGTACAGTGTGATTGGTGTGGCTGGTATGAGTCTTACCCGGGATTCAAAATCCTTCCTTATTGTGTACGCTCGTCCGGGCACAGTATCCTAACTGAGGCTTGGAGGAGGGTCATAGGGGGAGGAGCCAGTGCACACCAGGTGATCCTAAAGCTTTCTTTAGATGTGCCCTGTCTCCTGCGGAGCCGCTATTCCCCATGGTCCTTACGGAGTTCCCAGCATCCACTACGGACTACGAGAAATAGAATTATCGGTAAGTAAATTCTTATTTTTGATTAAAACATTTAAGTTTGAATTACATCATCAAGGGACCCTAATTTTTTCTGCAAGTCCCTACATGAGCATATATGCCCAGCACACCATCACATTGCAGTTACATGTACTCTCCTCCCAGCTACAGAAGAAATCATCTATTTAAGGGCTGGCTTGTGAGACCAACCAGGAGGGGTATCCAATTGCAGGCGATCCGTTTTTTCATTGAGTTAAAATGGACAGATATTGCAGTTAATGACCGATAGTCATTATCGCAGTATCCTATTACAGGCCATTTTTCATTTGCAGAAAACGGACCCACAATTGCGTGAAAACGCATTGAATCGGGAATAAGTAATTGATCCAATGTGTTATTACGGCTCCAGCAGATCCCATGTGTTATCACTGTTCTGGCAGCCGCGATAAGTGGCGACATCAGGTAGAGGAGCCCGCCGCATTGGGGCTAATAGGATAACCGCCAGTGATACAATTACCGCAGGTAATTAGATACCTACTTTTATGGCCTAGGTAAGTATCTGCTATGATAGCACTGGACAAAATTCTTGAAACAAAACCGTAAAGGAATATGCCTCCACTAATGTTTTCTGTCACTAGTTTGTTTTTTGGGTGTGTTTACTACAGGATGTGCAAGCTGCATCTCCTAGGTTAATTGCCAAGTATGATGCTGTTACTGCACGTGGTAAGACCACAACTAACTTTGAGGTACTAGTAAGCACAGATTTCCCTCTGGATGGTGCAAGTAGTGTGAGCAATTGAATAGCTCTGGGCACTTAACCTGGGAACTACATCTGCATGTAGATAATTGAATTCCCCTCTCTGTGACTTTTAGCGTACGAATATACTTTATTTTCAAAACATAGGATTGTTTACTTCAATTTTAAATGTCCTTCCATGTGTGCGTGCAGTTACATATGTACTATGGAATATGTCATATCATATCGCATAGTGTGTACCTAGCATTAATAAACTTGCCTGAGTTGTTAATTATACCACCTGCTTCCACAGACCGAAATCATGGTCTGTTAGAAAAACTTGAGGGTTGAGTTTGGGAACCACGGCTATAAATCTTTCAGACCAGACTGCGGCGTGACCATCTAAACTCCATTGGGGGCAGTGCAGATGTTTCTGCCGCAGTATTGCGCACCCAACAGCAGCTATTCAATTGTTTCTGGTGATGGGCACGATAGCATGATTTCTGCTTGCAGCTTCCTGAGGTGGTGAGCAGAAATTGGTGAGAAATCTGGGCTTTGAGTACCCAAACTGCTGTTTGGATGGGCTTACCAGGATTTTAGATGGGTTTACATGCTTTGCATGGCTAAACCCTAAAGCGTGAAAAATCAAACTATTAATCACCACCCCACCACTTTAGACGAGGGATAAGACACAATGGACCCCACAAAAACAATTGCATTACCCCCCCCCCCCCCCCCCCCCCCCATTGAGTTTCTAAGGGGGATATTTAATTTTAAAAAAAAAGTAAAAAAAAATAAATAAAAAAAATATATATATATGTATATGTGTGTGTATGTGTGTATATATATATATATATATATATATATATATGTGTGTATGTATGTGTGTATATATATATATATATATATATATATATATATATATATATATATATATATATATATATATATATATAAAATATATATATATATATAAAATATATATATATATATATATATATAAAATATATATATATATATAAAATATATATATATATATATATATATATAATATATATATATATATAATATATATGTATAAATATATGTGTGTATATATAAACAAGCAGAAATGAATCGGCACTCTCTCCTACCATGGATTATTGCCCTGGTGCCATCCGGAACAATCCAGTACTAAACACATCCAGCAGCGGCGGATGGTGATATCACCTCGAAAAAGGGGCGTTGTGGCCCCGAAACGTTGGACACAAAGTGATGGATTAAAAGCACTTCTTGCACTTTATTGTTTGTGAGTAAGACCCGTGAGTGCCGCCGCTGCTGGATGTGTGTGTGTGTATATATATATATATATATATATATATATATATATATATATATATATATATATATATATATATATAATATGTATATGTGAGAACGTGTGGTGGCACTCAGGAATAACGACAACACAAGCAACGCTGATGCGGTCATATATGTATGTATGTATGTATGTGTATATATATATATATATATATATATATATATATATATATATATATTAGTTAGTCCCGCAATGGTGTGGCACTCGGCTGGATAAATGAACAATAAACCAGTCAGGTCTTACAACGTTTCAGTGCTTTATTGCACTATCGTCAGGTATCCTGACGATAGTGCAATAAAGCACTGAAACGTTGTAAGACCTGACTGGTTTATTGTTCATTTATCCAGCCGAGTGCCACACCATTGCAGGACTATATATCTATACAGTGGTATATGTGGAGGCACCGGCGCAGTTATTGGAGTTTTCCGTGGAGTGCCGGTCTGAAATTGCTATATATATTTCTCTAACGTCCTAGTGGATGCTGGGGACTCCGTAAGGACCATGGGGATTAGCGGCTCTGCAGGAGACTGGGCACAACTATAAAGAAAGCTTTAGACTACTGGTGTGCACTGGCTCCTCCCACTAAGACCCTCCTCCAGACTTCAGTTAGATTCTTGTGCCCGGCTGAGCTGGATGCACACTAGGGGCTCTCCTGAGCTCCTAGAAAGAAAGTATATTTAGGTTTTTTATTTTACAGTGAGATCTGCTGGCAACAGACTCACTGCAGCGAGGGACTAAGGGGAGAAGAAGCAAACCTACCTAACAGGTGGTAGTTTGGGCTTCTTAGGCTACTGGACACCATTAGCTCCAGAGGGATCGACCGCAGGACCCGACCTTGGTGTTTGTTCCCGGAGCCGCGCCGCCGTCCCCTTTACAGAGCCAGAGGCAACGTAGAGGTCCGGAAAATCGGCGGCAGAAGACTTCGGTCTTCACCAAGGTAGCGCACAGCACTGCAGCTGTGCGCCATTGCTCCTCATGTACACCTCACACTCCGGTCACTGATGGGTGCAGGGCGCTGGGGGGGGGCGCCCTGAGGACAATATATGACACCTTGGCTGGCAAATCTACATCATATATAGTCCTAGAGGCTATATAGATGTAAAATTACCCCTGCCAGTATTCCAGAAAAAGCGGGAGAAAGTCAGCCGAAAAAGGGGCGGGGCCATCTCCCTCAGCACACTGGCGCCATTTCTTTATCATCCACTAGGGGTCACTGGAGTACTCTTGGGATATGGACGGGCTTCCGTAGGAACAGCACTGAATATTTAAATTTAGAACACTCCACCCCTCCATATCCCCGAGTACCTCAGTGTTTTTTCTGTGCTCGATAGCAACAGTTCGTTTGTGGCTGGGCCACAATTACTTTGAATTTTTATTTTTATATTTTTCTGTTTTAGACACATCCCTTTCCCCCTTCCAAAAGGCAGGGTCAGGGATAGTGCAGCTGCTGATAGCAGCAGGGGCGTGTCGGGCCTCTCTGAAAGAGCTCCCTCACAGCCACACACAGATCCTCCTGCTCAGGCTGGCCGGCGCTTGTACAGAAGCCCCGTCGGAGCCTCCTCACAAGCTGCAGGAGTGAAGGTATGTGAACGGGGCGGTCAGCTCCCGCTGCCGCCCCGAGGTGTGGGGACATTGTTACTGGGGACTTTGCAGACTGCCTCCGGCCGCCGCCGCACATGGCTCCGGCCGCCGCCGCTCTTCCCACTCACACGGCTCCGGCCGCCGCTGCTCTCCCGCTCACACGGCTCCGGCCGCCGCTGCTCTCCCCACTCACACGGCTCCGGCCGCCGCTGCTCTCCCGCTCACTGCGCCGGCCGCTCGCACTGCTCCGGGTCCCACCGCTGTTTTACCCGCTGTTCACCTGGCTCCCGCGGCGCACAGCGATCCGCTCGGCGATACCCGCTGGCGGCCCCACACGCTGCGCTGCCCGCTGCTCTGCATCTCAAAGAGCATGCAGGCATTACCTCACGGAGGGGGGGGGGGGGGAATAAATAAGGGGGCAATACAGCGGCATAAGAAAATACTGCAGCAACAGCAAATGCTAGGCTGCAGGGGTATTTGCAGGGTTATAATCAGTTGTAAGTTTGTAACCAGCACTATGATTATATGTGTAAGCATAGCATGGGGGCCATTTTAACATGCTTCCTGTGTCTTCCTGCTGTGATTCCAGAACGTTCCAGTACTACATCTCTACTCCACCGGAGGCGCAGGGGTGTTAGTGGGAATTTGGGATCACATTTCATAGTACTGGCCACGTGTACTGCACGCGGCCAGATATATATACAGAGACACCTTACTACTATTTTACTGAGTCGTGCAAGTGTCTGTTTTTTGTTTATTGTATTGTCTGTCGCCGTAATGAGTAAGGCACCAGCAAAAACTAAAAAGCATAATTGCAAAGTCTGTAGCAGTGTGTTACCGGATGGATCTACCACATGTACAGTATGTTTTGTGGATTCGGTTCAGAATACCGTTTCTGCTCCAGTTTTACAACCAATGTCCTCACCGGACCCTCCGTGGGGTATGTTAGTAAATGTACTGGATAGGTTACAATCAGAATTGACCGCCGCTCGTCAGGAGCTGGAAACGGCAAGATCTGAGTCTAGGGTGAGACCGCCAGAACTACCGGAGGCGGCTCAGCCTTGCGTAAGGTCCAAATCCATTTTGGGTAGACGGGATAAATTTCATATGTCTTATGATTTTCCAGTTTCTGCTATGTTGCATTCTGACGATTCCATGCCAGACCTCACGGAACAAGATGAGGGTGAGGAGGGCGAAGTGGAGTCAGATAGCGAGGATTTTAACAGTTCCGGCATTGATGATCTCATCAGAGCGGTACGTCAGTCTCTGAAGTTTACTGAAACTGAGGAGCCTCTCACAAATGATCAGGACGTATTTACTAAACGACAAAAAACTCCAATAAGTTTTCCTGTGTCGGAATCTCTTAATCAGATGTTAGTAGAAACACGACAGAATCCAGATAAACGGTTTTCTATACCTCGCAGATTTAAGTCTAGTTACCCGTTTCCAGACTCTGTAACGTGTACATGGGAGAATCCACCAATAGTTGATTATTCAGTGTCGAAGCTTACCAAGAAATTAACCATACCAGTGCCAGCAGCGACTACGCTTAAAGATCCTTCAGATCGCAAGATAGAAACTATGCTAAAATCCATGTATGTAGCAGCAGGTGTGATGCTGAGACCTGGATTGGTTGGCATTTGGGTCACTAAGGCGCTCATAATATGGCTTACAGAACTCAAATCTGCTTTACATGACGAAAACCTGATACTTCTTGTAAATCAAATGAGTGAGGCTGTAGAGTATCTCTGTACAGCGTCGACTGACGTCTGTCAGCTCACTTCTCGTATTTCATCGTCGCTAGTTACGGCACGAAGAGCACTCTGGCTGCGTGCTTATCATGCGGAGGCAGAGGTCAAACGAGGTATAGAGGCGTTGCCTTACGATGGCAAGAAGCTGTTTGGTCCTGAATTGGACGCATGGATTGCTGAGGCTACGGGAGGTAAGTCTGTTTTCTTACCATTGCCTCCACCGGTATCAAGAAGGAGGTACGCTGGACCTTCGTTCAAATCCTTTAGACCTCAGTCCTTTCGAGGACGTGGCAGAGGAACAGCCACGCCTGCTAGACGTGGTCGCGGACGTGGTTTCCAACAAACCAACACAACTCGCCAGGACGCAAAGGTTACCGACAAGCCAGTGGCATGACGGGCTACCAGCCCATCTCGGTTCTCCGATTGTGGGAGCACGTCTTCAGACGCTTCATTTGGCGTGGTTCCACACATCCGCGGATGGGTGGATCCGCAATTTAGTGTTAAAAGGTTACAAAATAGAGTTCGACTGTTCCGCCTCTGCGGTTTTTCAAGACAGGATTGCCTCTGTCGGACGACAAGAGGACGGTTCTGCAAATTGCCATTCAGTCCCTACTGGATTCGGCAGTTTTGATTCCGGTCCCTGTACACCAACAGGGTCAGGGTTATTATTCAAGTCTGTTTGTGGTACCGAAGCCGGATGGCTCAGTCAGACCAATATTGAACGTAAAGGGTCTCAATCAGTACGTAACTTACTACAGATTCAAAATGGAGTCTCTGCGTTCGGTGATTGCGGGTTTAGAGCCAAAGGAATTTATGATTGCGCTAGATCTCAAGAATGCGTACTTACACATTCCAATTTGGCAGCCTCATCAAAAATTCTTACG
This sequence comes from Pseudophryne corroboree, assembly GCF_028390025.1. Taxonomy (NCBI): domain Eukaryota; kingdom Metazoa; phylum Chordata; class Amphibia; order Anura; family Myobatrachidae; genus Pseudophryne; species Pseudophryne corroboree. The sequence continues at coordinate 312,461,791 of NC_086446.1, read as the reverse complement.
GTTTGCAATACGCCAGAACCGTTACCAGTTTCAGGCTCTACCGTTTGGCCTGTCATCAGCGCCTCGGGTATTCACCAAAGTGATGTCTGTGATGATAGCTCATCTCAGATCCCTGGGAGTGACAATAGTTCCGTATTTAGACGATCTGCTCATCAAAGCTCCGTCTCAACAGATACTTCTCCAACATGCGCTGCTAACATACGATGTACTGGTTCACCACGGTTGGATTGTCAACTTCAAGAAATCACATCTAATTCCGTCTCAACGCCTTCAATTCCTAGGTATGATTCTCGATACGGTCAATCAAAGAATTTACCTACCACAGCAGAAAGTACAAATTCTACGGCATCTAGTACAATTAGTGCTCAAGCCACGCACAGTGTCTGTACACTTGTGCATTCGCCTCTTAGGCACAATGGTGGCAGCTTTCGAAGCGCTTCAGTTCGGAAGATTTCACTCGCGTCCATTTCAACTGAATGTGCTCGCCCAGTGGTCGGGCTCGCATCTGCAGATTCACCACAGGGTGAGGTTGTCGCCAAGGGCAAGAGTATCTTTGCTCTGGTGGCTCAAGGAACACAATTTAACCGCAGGAAGACGGTTCGGAGGCTGGAATTGGATAATTCTAACTACGGACGCCAGTCTCAGAGGTTGGGGAGCGGTAATTCAAAATTGTCAGCTCCAGGGTCTCTGGGCGGATCATGAAAAATTGCTGTCTATAAATGTCCTTGAACTCCGCGCAACTTACAATGCGCTACGACAAGCAGTGCACATGCTTCGCTCTCAGCCTGTCCAAGTGCAGTCAGACAATGCGACGGTGGTCGCATACATCAACAAACAAGGAGGAACGAGAAGCCGCATGGCAATGCGGGAAGTAGCTCGAATCCTCAATTGGGCGGAATGCCACCAGGTGATGTTGTCGGCCGTGTTCATTCCGGGAGTGGACAACTGGGAAGCGGATTATCTCAGTCGTCGGGATTTTCATCCAGGCGAATGGGCATTAAATCCAGAAGTGTTTCACATGTTGGTTCAGAGATGGGGTTATCCTCAGGTGGACCTGATGGCGTCTCGACACAATCACCAAACGTTCCAGTATGTGTCCAGAACAAGAGATCCAAAGGCAGTGGCGGTGGATGCTCTCACTGTCGCGTGGCCGTACAGTCTTGTGTATCTGTTTCCACCGTTTCCGTTGCTCCCTCTGGTGCTAAAACGGATCAAAAGAGAGTCTGTCACAGTCATACTAGTGGCGCCTCATTGGCCTCGGAGAGCTTGGTTCTCGGATCTCCGAGGACTACTCGCAGACGATACTTGGCCGCTCACACTACGTCCAGACCTGTTTCAACAGGGTCCGTTCCTTTACCCCGATTTAGCGCGGCTGCGTTTGACGGGGTGGCTGTTGAGACCGCCCTCTTAAGAAGAGAGGGCATTCCAGAATCGGTTATACCAACCATGTTACGAGCTAGGAAGCCGGTTACGGCAGCTCATTATTACAGAATATGGCGTGCCTATATAGGTTGGTGTGAAGCTCGGAAGTTTCCGACATCATCTTTGAAGTTATCCCGCCTTTTGTTGTTTCTACAAACAGGGTTAGATGGAGGACTGCGTTTATCTACACTAAAGGTGCAGGTATCTGCTTTGTCAATTTACTTTCAAAGACGATTGGCTCTATTGCCGTCTATACGCATTTTTCTCCAAGGTGTCCTCAGAGTACAGCCTCCATTCATTCCACCTACAGCGCCATGGGACTTGAATCTGGTTTTAGAGTTCTTACAGTCTTCATATTTTGAACCCTTACAGCAAGTGGATATAAAGTTTCTCACTTGGAAAACAATTTTTCTTCTAGCCTTAGCTTCGGCAAGGCGTGTTTTGGATTTGGGTGCCTTGTCATGCAAGTCACCGTATTTGGTGTTTCATGATGACAGAGCGGAACTTCGGACGAATCCCGCTTTCTTACCAAAGGTAGTGTCATCTTTTCACATCAATCAACCAATAGTAGTTCCTGTGTTGACAGCACATTCTGGAACTCTGGATGTGGTACGCGCATTACGCGTTTATGTATCTCGAACGTCTTCAGTTCGTAAGACGGATACGTTGTTTGTTCTCTATGATGCTGCCAAGATGGGTTGGCCAGCGTCTAAACAAACCTTATCCAGATGGATAAAACTAACCATACGTCAGGCTTACCTTCATGCTAGGTTACAACCACCTACATCAGTAACCGCTCATTCCACACGTTCTGTGGGAACTTCATGGGCAGCTGGTCGAGGAGCTTCTACGACGCAGCTTTGCCGTGCGGCTACATGGTCTTCAGTGCACACGTTTGTGCGCTTTTACAAGTTTGATACGTTTGCGGCATCAGCATCTAGCTTTGGCCGCCTAGTGTTACAGGTGCCAAACAGCTCTCCCGCCCACGGGGGAAGCTTTGGTACGTCCCAAGAGTACTCCAGTGACCCCTAGTGGATGATAAAGAAAATAGGATTTTGGTACTTACCAGGTAAATCCTTTTCTTTGAATCCATAGGGGGCACTGGACGCCCACCCAGAGCAGTTTTACCTAGTTGTGGTGAGTTCTGAGGATCTTATGGTAACACACTCTCACCGACTGGTTCAAATTATGAAGTGCTGGTTAGGGTGTCAACTGTTAAGTTGTCAGTAACGTTATGTGTCAACTTCGTTATTGTCCGTTATGTTATATGTAATACTCCATTGTCAACCTCTCTATAGTTCCTGTTCGGCTCAGTAAAAAACACTGAGGTACTCGGGGATATGGAGGGGTGGAGTGTTCTAAATTTAAATATTCAGTGCTGTTCCTACGGAAGCCCGTCCATATCCCAAGAGTACTCGAGTTCCTCCTATGGATTCAAAGAAAAGGATTTACCTGGTAAGTACCAAAATCCTATTTTTTCCCTCACAGTTCCGCTGGAAGGAAGCTCCCTGGCTCTCCCCTGCAGTCTGAACACTACAGAAGGGTAAAAAAGAGAGGGGGGGGGGCACTAAATTTAGGCGCAGTATAGATATATATATATATGATATATAAAAAAGCAGCTATAAGGGAAAACACTCATTTATAGTGGGATCCCTGTGTTATATAGCGCTCTGGTGTGTGCTGGCATACTCTCTCTCTCTGTCTCCCCAAAGGGCTTTGTGGGGTCCTGTCCTCTGTCAGAGCATTCCCTGTGTGTTTGCGGTGTGTCGGTACGGCTGTGTCGACATGTTTGATGAGGAGGCTTATGTGGAGGCGGAGCAAATGCCTGTAAACGTGATGTCACCCCCTGCGGGGTCGACACCTGAGTGGATGGTGCTGTGGAAGGAATTACGCGACAGTGTCGACTCCTTGCATAAAAGGTTTGACGACATACCTAATGTGGGACAGCCGGCTTCTCAGCCTGTGCCTGCCCAGGCGTCTCAAAAGTCATCAGGGGCTCTAAAACGCCCGCTACCTCAGATGACAGACACAGATGTCGACACGGATACTGACTCCAGTGTCGACGACGATGAGACTAATGTAACTTCCAGTAGGGCCACACGTTACATGATTGAGGCAATGAAAAATGTGTTGCACATTTCTGATGTTACCCCCGGTACCACAAAAAAGGGTATTATGTTTGGAGAGAAAAAACTACCAGTAGCTTTTCCTCCATCTGAAGAGTTAAATGAAGTGTGTGAAGAAGCGTGGGCTTTCCCTGATAAAAAGCTGGTAATTTCTAAGAGGTTACTAATGGCGTACCCTTTCCCGCCAGAGGATAGGTCACGCTGGGAAACATCCCCTAGGGTGGATAAAGCGCTCACACGCTTGTCAAAGAAGGTGGCACTACCGTCTCTGGATACGGCCGCCCTGAAGGAATCTGCTGATAGAAAGCAGGAGGCGATCCTGAAATCTATATATACACACACAGGTGTTATACTGAGACCAGCTATTGCGTCAGCCTGGATGTGCAGTGCTGCTGCTGCGTGGTCAGATTCCCTGTCAGAAAATATAGATACCCTAGACAGGGACACTATATTGCTAAACGTAGAGCATATAAAAGACGCACTTTTATACATGAGGGATGCACAGAGGGATATTTGCCGGCTGGCATCCAAAATTAGTGCAATGTCCATTTCTGCCAGGAGAGGGTTATGGACTCGGCAGTGGACAGGAGATGCAGATTCCAAACGACACATGGAAGTTCTGCCTTATAAGGGTGAGGAGTTGTTCGGGGATGGTCTCTCGGACCTCGTTTCCACAGCAACAGCTGGGAAGTCTACATTTTTACCCCATGTTCCCTCACAACCAAAGAAAGCACCGTATTATCAGGTACAGTCCTTTCGGCCCAATAGGGGCAAGCGGGTTAAAGGCGTGTCCTTTCTGCCCAGAGGCAGAGGTAGGGGAAAGAAGCTGCAGCATACAGCCAGTTCCCAGGAGCAAAAGTCCTCCCCCGCTTCCTCTAAGTCCACAGCATGACGCTGGGGCTTCACAGGTGGAGCCAGGTACGGTGGGGGCCCGTCTCAAATTTTTCAGCAATCAGTGGGCTCGCTCACGGGTGGATCCCTGGATTTTTCAGATAGTATCTCAGGGGTACAAGCTGGAATTCGAGACGTCTTCCCCCCGCCGTTTCCTCAAATCTGCCTTGCCAACCACTCCGTCAGGCAGGGAGGCAGTGTTACAGGCAATTCACAAGCTGTATTCACAACAGGTGATAGTAAAGGTACCCCTACTTCAACAAGGACGGGGTTACTATTCCACAATGTTTGTGGTACCGAAACCGGACGGTTTGGTGAGACCCATTTTAAATTTGAAATCCTTGAACACCTATATAAAAAAATTCAAGTTCAAGATGGAATCGCTCAGGGCGGTTATTGCAAGCCTGGACGAGGGGGATTACATGGTATCACTGGACATCAAGGATGCTTACCTGCATGTCCCCATTTACCATCCTCACCAGGAGTACCTCAGATTTGTGGTACAGGATTGTCATTACCAATTCCAGACGTTGGCGTTCGGTCTATCCACGGCTCCGAGGGTCTTTACCAAGGTAATGGCCGAAATGATGATACTCCTTCGAAAGAAGGGTGTTTTAATTATCCCGTACTTGGACGATCTCCTGATAAAGGCGAGGTCCAGAGAGCAGTTGTTGGTCGGGGTAGCACTATCTCGGGAGGTGCTACTACAGCACGGCTGGATTCTAAACATTCCAAAGTCACAGCTGGTCCCTACGACACGTCTACTGTTCCTGGGGATGGTTCTGGACACAGAACAGAAAAAAAGTGTTTCTCCCGGAGGAGAAGGCCAAGGAGCTGTCCTCTCTAGTCAGAGGCCTCCTAAAACCAAAACAGGTGTCGGTGCATCACTGCACGCGGATCCTGGGAAAGATGGTAGCTTCCTACGAAGCGATTCCATTCGGCAGGTTTCATGCAAGAACCTTTTCAGTGGGACCTGCTGGACAAGTGGTCCGGATCGCATCTTCAGATGCATCGGCTGATAACCCTGTCTCCAAGGACAAGGGTGTCTCTGCTGTGGTGGCTGCAGAGTGCTCATCTTCTAGAGGGCCGCAGATTCGGCATACAGGACTGGGTCCTGGTGACCACGGATGCCAGCCTTCGAGGCTGGGGGGCAGTCACACAGGGAAGAAACTTCCAAGGACTATGGTCAAGTCAGGAGACTTCCCTGCACATAAATATTCTGGAACTGAGGGCCATTTACAATGCCCTAAGTCGGGCAAAACCCCTGCTTCAAAACCAGCCGCTACTGATCCAGTCAGACAACATCACGGCGGTCGCCCATGTAAATCGACAGGGCAGCACGAGAAGCAGGACGGCAATGGCAGAAGCCACAAGGATTCTCCGATGGGCGGAAAATCACGTGTTAGCACTGTCAGCAGTGTTCATTCCGGGAGTGGACAACTGGGAAGCAGACTTCCTCAGCAGGCACGACCTCCACCCGGGAGAGTGGGGACTTCATCCAGAAGTCTTTCAAATGATTGTAAACCGTTGGAAAAGGCCACAGGTGGACATGATGGCGTCCCGCCTAAACAAAAAGCTAGAAAAATATTGCGCCAGGTCGAGAGACCCGCAGGCGATAGCTGTGGACGCTCTAGTGACATCGTGGGTGTACCGGTCGGTTTGTGTTTTCCCTCCTCTTCCTCTCATACCAAAGGTACTGAGGATAATAAGGAGAAGAAGAGTAAGAACTATACTCATTGTTCCGGATTGGCCAAGAAGAGCTTGGTACCCGGAACTTCAAGAAATGATGTCAGAGGACCCATGGCCTCTACCGCTCAGACAAGACCTGCTGCAGCAGGGGCCCTGTCTGTTCCAAGACTTACCGCGGCTGCGTTTGACGGCATGGCGGTTGAACACCGGATCCTGAAGGAAAAGGGCATTCCGGAGGAAGTCATTCCTACGCTGATTAAAGCTAGGAAAGAAGTTACCGCAAACCATTATCACCGCATATTGCGAAAATATGTTGCGTGGTGTGAGGCCAGGAAGGCCCCAACGGAGGAATTTCAGCTGGGCCGTTTCCTGCACTTCCTACAGTCAGGGATGACTATGGGCCTTAAATTGGGTTCCATTAAGGTCCAGATTTCGGCTCTATCGACTTTTCTTCCAGAGAGAACTGGCTTCACTACCTGAAGTTCAGACTTTTGTTAAGGGAGTGCTGCATATTCAGCCCCCTTTTGTGCCTCCAGTGGCACCTTGGGATCTCAACGTGGTGTTGGATTTCCTAAAGTCACATTGGTTTGAGCCACTGAAATCCGTGGATTTGAAATATCTCACGTGGAAAGTGGTCATGTTGTTGGCCTTGGCTTCGGCCAGGCGTGTATCAGAATTGGCGGCTTTGTCATGTAGAAACCCTTATCTGATTTTCCATATGGATAGGACAGAATTGAGGACTCGTCCCCAGTTTCTCCCCAAAGTGGTATCAGCTTTTCATCTGAACCAACCTATCGTGGTGCCTGCGCTACAAATGACTTGGAGGCTTCCAAGTTGTTGGACGTAGTCAGGGCCCTGAAAATCTATGTTTCCAGGACAGCTGGAGTCAGAAAGACTGACTCGCTCTTTATCCTGTATGCGCCCAACAAGTTGAGTAAATTCTTATTATATATGTGTGTGTGTGTGTATATGTGTATATATATATATATATATATATATATATATATATACACACACACACATACACAAGAGTCCAACAGTGTGGAGGTGCACTCGTCGAGTTCAAACAGTCAGCAACTTCAATTTGTTCACAACAGCTTTATTTCAGTCTATATTCGGCTCATTAGGTCGACGTTTCGATCCTCATTCAGGGATCTTTCTCAAGACAGGCTTCGATTTACATACAATATTTTGAAAGCATCATATATTGATTACTACAAAAGAACAAAGAAAAATAAAATAAAATAACTCACTTAAAGGAATAAACACACAAAACACATATATGGACTACCACACTCCGACAGCATTTAAATGCAGAGATCTCTTAACACCCAATGTGGTTCAAGTACATTGCCACGCCTCTATCAATGCTTGCCAAGTGTGCACACCAGCTCCAGATACTAATCAATTAACACCAATGTGAGGTATAGATATCTCAGAAATGTGCAACAGCTGTTGTAGAGGGAGTGTTAGTGACAACATCCACTTACTCAGAAAATCAATATGTCATGTTCAGACAATAAATGTGCTGTATGGTTTAGTCATGCTTACTTCTAACGGGATTCTGTAAAAATGACCATGAGATAAGTCGCCAGTTGGCAGACACCAATGTTTACCGTAGGGTCATTAAGAATCCCATTCCCATGATAAAAAAGACCATTGACTTGAGTCTAAAGAGAGGCATCGAAAGTAATTGGATTGATCAGGACCTTTTCGAATTTTTAAGTATAGATGAACCTAAATGCCCCATCATCTATACTGTTCCAAAAATCCATAAAACGATGATTAAACCCCCTGGGCGACCTATAATAGCTGCTGAGGGTTCATTGTTACAACCAATCGCTAGGTGGATAGACTCTATACTTCAGCCATATGTGTGTGAGTGCCGCAGTTACATACGTGACACGAGCGATTTTCTTAAACAACTTGAACTGCATGGTGTCCCTAGAGGCAAGTGTCTCCTGGCCACCATGGATGTACAGTCATTGTACACCATTATACCGCACAGCGATGGATTGGAAGCTATCAAGGAGGTACTTAGTGGAAAACGAGAAGGTGATGTACCGACTGAATATGTATTGGAACTCACCAATCTCGTGTTGAGCCATAACCACTTCAGGTATAAGGATTCATACTTTCTCCAGTTATCGGGCACAGCCATGGGCTCTAACCTGGCGCCTGCGTACGCAAACCTGTATATGGCCAAGTTTGAGGAGACGTACATCTTACCTGTATATGGTTCTAAAATCTCTTTCTACAAACGATTCATCGATGATGTCTTCCTCATTTGGGAGGACACACAGGAATCTTTTGTTGAGATGGTGAACAACATTAACATCCTCCAGAGTCCTGTAAAATTCACATGTGAAAGTTCCTATGATTCAATTCACTTTCTTGATGTCCAGGTATCTATTGTAGAGCAAGCATTTGTGACATCTGTGTATAGGAAGCCTACTGATAGAAACACCATTCTGTTGACCAGTAGTTTTCATCCTCCTTCGCTGAAAGCTAATTTGCCCATCTCGCAGTTTTTACGAGTGATGCGTATTAACAATGATGGAACAATTAGGGAGAAACAGTTGGAAGAGATGAGACAGCGGTTTAGTGAAAGAGGGTACTCTACTAAAGTGATCAGTAATAGTCTTCGCAAAGCCAGGAATATATATAGTAGGACTGAACCAGGGGTTGCTACCAACGAGAATCGTATGGTCTTTACCACGAAGTTCGACAACTATGCACATTTCACACGTAAGACACTGCGTAAACATTGGCCAATACTAAAAACTGATCAGAAGTTACCCTTTGTGCACATGGATCCACCCATGATGGCATACAAAAGAGGACCCAACCTTAAACAAATGCTGATGAGGCCTACAATGGTACCTGAAATTAAACTTAATTTTCTCCAGATTATGAGCAGCAAACCTGGCTGCTTCTCATGTGGGAAGTGTACGACATGTAGATCCCTACTTACCGGTTCTACCTTTCCCCACCCGCATTCAGGGAAGAAAATCAAGATAAGGTACCACCTACATTGTAGACTGGATTTTGTGGTCTATACACTCACATGTCCCTGTGGACTATGTTATGTAGGGCTTACAACCCGGTGCTTTAGGGAACGGATGGCAAATCATCGGCTATCCATCAGAACAGCAATCCAAACGGGCATCACAGATAAGCCGGTAGCCCGACATTACCTTCAGAGAGGTCATCAGGTGGCAAATCTGAAATGCAGATTGATTGATTTGGGTCCCGCCCCTACCAAATGGGGGTGACCGTACCTTAGCCTTACGTAAAAGAGAGAGCTTTTGGATTTCACACCTAAATACTGTCTCACCAAAAGGCCTCAATGAACACTCTGCCATGAATGTCTTTTTATGAATGGCTCGTTTACGAGCTATTTATTTAATGATCCCTAGGCCTAGGCAGGGCCTGGTATCTTGTGAATACAGTGAATTAGATTTACCATGAAATAAGTTATGGGCGACACAGCATGGATCTCCATGGGCCAACATTAGCGAGTATAGAACATATGTGACATCTATGATATAACAATATGGTTTATTTAGTTACCTGAGTTTATGTAATTTTGTACCATTATTCCAATATTTAATAGGTTTTCCCAATTATGCTATGAAAGTTTAGGTCTTCCCTTCTGTGTCGCTATAACTTCTTTCCCTATATATATATATATATATATATATATATATATGTTTTTTAATAATGAGTATCCAGTGAGCTCTGCCTGTATACCATGACTGCCACACTCCACCTATAGCGTCTATTTGTAATTGTGTCTCTGAGCATGCTTGCTAGGTGTGATTGTACCGGCACGAATCGGCAAATGGACCGGTTCCTATGATTTAAACATTTTTTCCCCATTAGCAGACACGGAATTGCACGAGTGTGCATCCTTTAGATCTTACACTAATCCCGTGACTACTTAGTATTATCCAGAGATTTTATCCCCCTAGGTATTGGATCACAATGGGTTTTCCTTCCATTATTTGGTCCACTGTGGTGTGCCAGATGAGGGAACTTTTTTTGCACTTAATTGGCAGCATAAAGCTCCTGAATAGCGGAGCGGATTATGTCTATAGATGGAATACGAGTTCTGTTTTGTCCCTCAATGGTCTCCGTAGACTGTGACACGAGTGAACATGGCACTTCCGGACTTGAAGCTGTGGAACGCATTGCGTTCCACACACGGCGCGATCAGGTATTTGACCGCACCGAGCTGTGTTAAGCAGCTCGGATGGTCTCTATGGTTGCACCGCAAGTATGTTTGGCTGTGGGGAAATGTGCACATGTGGGATATTCACACCTAAGTGGAAAAAGGTGGAGGGGAATTTGCTGTGGTCCGTCCCGGCACTTCCGGGGTAGGGGTATATAAGTCCGGTCTGTTTGCTAGTTAAAGATGTGGCTGTAGAGGGTGTCAGCATTTCTCACACTGTGGGTGAGTACTGAACTATATATGAAGGAGCCGTTAGTAGACTTATACAGTTTTGGTCATAGGAGGATGTATGAATTGTTTGTATTACTTTTACAGTGATTTCCTATGTTGTCTGAGTTGCTCCGTGATTGTGTGTCTAAGTAACCACACCAGTAAGTATTGCAGTCTATGTTGTCTCACTGGTGGTACTTGGAATATGGGGATTTATTTATTCCAATGGTGTATGTGGTTATGCACATGCAGTTGTGTATATATATGTGTATGTATATATGCATGCATTTATATACATATATGTATATATGTTTTATCCAATTCATTTTTACAGAATCCCGTTAGAAGTAAGCCTGACTAAACCATACAGCACATTTATTGTCTGAACATGACATATTGATTTTCTGAGTAAGTGGATGTTGTCACTAACACTCCCTCTACAACAGCTGTTGCACATTTCTGAGATATCTATACCTCACATTGGTGTTAATTGATTAGTATCTGGAGCTGGTGTGCATACTTGGCAAGCATTGATAGAGGCGTGGCAATGTACTTGAACCACATTGGGTGTTAAGAGATGTCTGCATTTAAATGCTGTCGGAGTGTGGTAGTCCATATATGTGTTTTGTGTGTTTATTCCTTTAAGTGAGTTATTTTATTTTATTTTTCTTTGTTCTTTTGTAGTAATCAATATATGATGCTTTCAAAATATTGTATGTAAATCGAAGCCTGTCTTGAGAAAGATCCCTGAATGAGGATCGAAACGTCGACCTAATGAGCCGAATATAGACTGAAATAAAGCTGTTGTGAACAAATTGAAGTTGCTGACTGTTTGAACTCGACGAGTGCACCTCCACACTGTTGGACTCTTGTTTAAATATTGTGGGTCTACCCGGTCAGGGAGATCTCCACTAGGGAGCACCTCACTGTTGTTTATTTCTTTGATGTGAGTGCAGGAATATACATGTTTTATATATATATATATATATATATATATATATATATATATATATATATATATATATATATATATATATATATATAGTGTGTATGTATATGTGTGTGTATATATATATATATATATATATATATATATATATATATATATATATATAAAATGTATGTTCCAGCATAACTCTGGAATGCCTGGAACAATTAACACCAAACTTGGTACACATATGACATGCAATCTGGAAAAAAATACTGTGGGGCTAAGAAAACCCTAGCACCTCTAGGGGTGGAAAGCGGTTGACATATAAAAATCCATATTTTTTGGGGTCGCTGAGATGAATAGTGACACTTGATGCCGTTTAAGTCCAAGTTCAGCTCCCATCAGCATGGGTGGTGGGAAGGGGTGAAAAATAAAATGTCCAAAATGACCGACATTAGTGTCAAATCGTTTCCGGGGTCGCTAAGCTTATTTCATTTTGAAAATTGGTATGTTCCTTAGACTGTCCGTTTACACATAGGCTATGTATCTTCACACTAATTCTTTTAGGGGTTGGGTTGTGAACTTAAACTTGAAGATGGGTGCAATGAAAATTGTCTTATTGCGTTAAAATTTCCACGTGGGTGACCTATGTATATAAATGCGGAAGCTCTCACTCACTGACTCATCACTAATTATCTTACTTCCCGATGTGTTGGGAAGCTGAAATGTAACATAGGTATTATTCAGGTGGGAAATAGGAAAACTACGTAATTCAAATTTTAATAAATCTCCACCTAAGGAGATGAAAAGGGGTTGACATAATGACATCATTACTGATGTGTGGGAGTTATCATTCACACAACCCAAGCCAAACAGACAAGATCGGATCAAAATTGGGATTGCACCTCCAGTGTGTAGAATGTAATAAACTACAAAAATAGTCCCGTCACTTTTTACAGTATCTGCTACGGGTGCTCCTCGGGTAACGCCAAGAACCATGGATTAATAATTACTTACATTAAGATGTCTCAAATTTATATCTCTATAGATTTACCAACCCGTGAAAATCGGAAACTCCCGTGCGAAGAACGGGTAAAACAGCTAGTTATCTAATAAAAGCTGGAAAATTGATATTTATATTCTCTGGAGATGGAGATAAATATCTCCTTTCTAGTGGCAGTTGCAGCACAGTCCAAAATTCAATCAGGGGAGCCACACCAACTGCCAGTGAGTCCCGAACAGCAGTGTCTGGCAGTGTTTGGGGTGGCAGTTGGTGTGGCTCCCCTATCTGAATTGTGGGCTGCTCTTCAACTGCCACTGGAGAGGAGATATTTATCTTCATCTCCAGAAAACATAAATATCACAGTTTCCAGCTTTTATGAGATAATTATGTTTTATTAAATATATCTCTAAATCAGTGTTTTTCTTCCTTTTTGTGCTTGCTTACACTTCAGAGGAAAAGAGACGTCAACACTTAACCAAATATACTTGTTTTGATAGGCCAGCAAATAAGCTGCGTATGTGTACTTATACAGTACTCTCATTGTTGTATTGTTACAGTGCGCACCCCCTCCTATGTTACGCATCAATACCCACATATTATCTTGCATATGTATTAGGAAATTAAATCATTCCCTAGTGTTCAATGAGGTTCATATATCAGTGGATAATCTGAGCAATTCTCCTTTCTCCCAGTGCCTGAGTTGGTGGATTGGGGAAATCCGGCATGTTAGAAATTCTTGATTTCACCTAGTTTGACCAAAAATTAGGATAGGCGAGTCTGGGATTTTATAACATGCTGGATTTTGGAGATTCCCTGCTGGTACAGTGATCATCGATCAGTGTTTTTAATCGAAGATTGGTGGATCAGTGTCAGGGATTCGCACAGCTGATATATGGCCTGCATTTCCCTTTTGCATGTGTATTTGTTACTGTTTATGACTTTTATTGTTTTTGTAGACCAACCCTTCCCCCGCCTTGGTTGTTTATATTAATCACATGATCATGTCCATTGGAGTTGCTTCACTTTTTTCCCCAGGTTATTTTCAAGCTGTACTATTCTAGCATTCGTGTTAATCATACAATATTTTATGTCAAACAAAATACTTGAGGTTTGAACAAATTAGTTTTTCCACATAAATAAAAGTACAGTTAATATTGAAATACAGTATTCTGTAAGGTAGTGCTTTGCCTTGGTGTCATATCTTAAGAGACTCGTAAACTTAGTACTGGTGTCTGTAAATAACCCATTTTCTTGAGGCGCACACACATACTTGAGTCTCTTTTCTGCACAAGGCTCCAATTTGAGGCCGCAGGGGCTGAGAGAATGAACGGAATGACTGACATGTCAAAACTTCAACAATGCTAAATATACTGTATCCTGCTCCATCTAGTATACAGGACAGTGTTTAACCCTTCACAATGCTGGGAAGTCTTTTTTTTTTTTTTTTTGGTAATCCTTTTTTATACAACTTTTTCCTCCTCCACATCTCCATTTGTATACTTTTTTTTGGGGGGGGGGGGGATTTTTGTGGTATTACATTTCAGGGATTCTAAATTAGTGTGCTTACTCTAGATATATTTGTTTGTTTACCTCAACAGGATGAAATCTGTATAAAAGAAAACATAGCTATTAGAGAATAATTTAAGGCTTAATTTCTTAAAACAAAGTTACTCTTCCCCCAGCTCCTGATATTGCTGAAGGATGCACCCTTGGGTGGTTTTGTGGGATGCTTGCCTGTGCTAGAATTCTGATTCCACATGGGTCTACAGTGTGTGAACTTAACTGGAGCCTCTCTCAGAAGCCAAATTCTCTAGGCTGAAGAGCAGGTGGCAATGAGAACCTCGTAAAAATAATACTGAACACACACAATCAGGCATGTTTAGTAAGCTGCGCCAGTCCAATCCAATTAGTGGGGATTCACCCCGCGCGTCAATTCTCAAGGTATACTTTTTCTTGTAGTTTCAGGAGCTGCTAGGAAAAGTCCATGAAAAAAAAGACACATTCTGTGGTTCACACGTGGTCAAAACCCTTCCGCAGTGGCGCAGTAATCCCCAATTTTAGGCATTGGAAAAAGGCAGTTTGATTTGAATAGCCTCTTCCAGCGCCACAAGGCAATTAGCCGGCAGTTAGCTGTGGGGTAAACTCTGCGGCTAATTGAATATGCCCCAATATGTGAAATATAATTGGCTGAAAAGTAAATCAATCTAGTATTTGCAATTACTTCTTTCTCTGTGATTTTTAGTTTAATTTATTGCAATACGAAAGTGCACATAATTCTAAAACGCCTTTCTTAACCAGGTGCAGCAGACTATATGCATATTGGGGCCGATTCAACTGGTTTGTGTGTGTGATTTTTCCATCTAAACGGGACTGTTTCGATGCCAGAAAGTTGTAGACGCAGGGTTATGCCCCTTTCACACCACCAATGCCGGATCCCACCCGGGAATTGGAAACGGGTCCTTCCCGGGTGGGATCCGACATTGGATGCTGCCGCTGGCTTCCCTGACCCAGCAATATGCCGGGCGGGTTGCCGCAGCAGAGGCGGCGCTGGGAGGTGAGCTCATCTCCGCGCCGCCTCTCCCTGTTGTAGTGAACGGGTCCCGGGTCGCTGCCATTGATCCGGTATTCAACCGGGGAGTAACACTGCTTTATTCCTGGGTTGAATTGCCGGGTCAGGGACCTGAGATTTCAGCTATGGCGTTTTCACATTGCACACTGACCATTCTGGGTTATTTGTGCGGTGTGAAAGGGGTATAAAACAATCGAATCTGCCCAAAGTATCAGCTGTGTGGGTTTTTTTTTTTTTTAAATATCACTTTTACTGTAGCTGGGCTATATTATTTGCAGCAAAACTTGAATAACTTTCCTTCTGTGGACACAAGTGTACACATCGCAGTGAAGTGTTAGGCTGTGTGCCTGAATGTAATCCGGTGTACATACTTTGTAGCACCACACTCATGAGCCTTTGCCATTATCTCTGACTTCTTAAATTTTACTTTGTCATGCTTCCTCTCTCTCCCCTTTCCCTCCTCCCTCCAAATAACTGTCTCCTATCTCTTACCAGGGTTACTATTACACTGCTGTAGCTTGAAAGGGGCCTCTTTGGCCACCAATGCAGAGGCTTTGAACTGTGCTTTGTAAAACCTTTCTAAAGCTAATCTCCACCCTTCAACCTGTGAAAACAGCATTGGTTAAGCTAGTGGTAGGCTAAGTACTGGTGGCTAAAAATGCATGTTTGATGATGCTATCTGCATATGGTTGGCAAAGGTGTTTCTCTTGTATGTAAATGTATGTAAAAGTTAGAGATGGGAATTTAGTCTGCTTTGCTCAGTAGCTCTTTTTGATAAAACCAGCATTGTGAAAATATATGCTGGTGATCTTTTTTTTCTTTCACAGAGTGCTTAATTTCTCTCCCAGTCAGGGATGAAAATAAGGTGGGAGGTGTGAGACAGCCAATTGCAAGCTGTTAACAAACCTTTTTGGCCGTTTTTGTATTGCATAACTTGCAGACCCCACAGGAACAACAGCCACATGTAGCCGCTCTAAAGCTATGCATTTCTTATGCTGTGTACACCTTCTATAATGTGGTATAACTTGCCATGTTTCCTTTCGAGGAATCGTCCAATATTGAGCCTGATTAATGTAAAAGTAAGGAACTGGGCAAAGCCAGGTGGGGGAGATGTAACATGTGTAGAGAGATTTATATTTGGGTGGGGTGTTCAAACTGAAATCTAAAACTGGGCATACACTATTAAGATTATTTGTCAGATCATCTGCCCAATCTGGCTGGTTGGAATGAAAATCTGATAATGTACAGTATAGCACTGATGGGGAACCTTTGGCACTCCAGCTGTTGTTGAACTACACATCCCAGCATGACCTGCTACAGTTCTGCGATTTTGGCCATGCTAAAACTGTAGCAGGGCATGCTGGGATGTGTAATGCAACAACAGCTGGAGTGCCAATGGTTCCCCATTACTGATGTATGGGATCAAATGACAATTGACCATTAGTTCCCAAATACTGCAAAACAGGCAAAAAGAGTTGTTCAGACAAATTGGTTAAGCCATTTATTTAACCAATTTGTCCGAACAAAGTTTTTATCCATTTTCCACAGATGACCTGACAGATAATTGTATAATGTATGCCCAGGTTTAATTGCTGTATAAATAAAGCTGTCCAGTATTTGTGGGCTGCATGCAAAAGCAGTCAGTATTTACCTGAACGGAAAAAAATATTACCAACCCAAATCTATATCTCTCTGCACATTTTACATCAGCCCCACCTGCAGTGCAGCCTGGTTTTGCACAGTTGCTTGCTTTACTGACAAACATAATGATTGTAAGGAATAAAGATTTGAGCTGGGTACACACTAGACAACATTTTAAACGAATTTGCCGATGACGGCCATTCATTACAACAAATTATTGTCCAGTGTGTGCGCACTATATCGCTAGCGATGCATGCTCCCACGGGTCGCTAGCGCTATCCTCTGTCGTCTGTACATGCAGTTCAATTTCAACAATGTTAGGCCAAACCCCAACAATTTGGTAGTATCGTACAACTCGTATGTCATTTGTGAAATCGTTCAGTGCGTATGTACAATATAGTTTGACTGAGAGTTCAAGGGAAATCGTTTGCGACATTGTATCTTTGCATGTCGTTTGTGTATCCAGCTTTACATACAGACACTCACATCTATAAGATCAGTCATCAAGTTGGTCATCTGACTGTACACACTGTAAAATGCGCAAAATGCTGTGACAACATTTATCTAATCTTTTATGAATGCTTAAAGATCCCGTTGTGATGAGACCAGTTTATTTGTGATAAATGGAGATTGTACATATATACAATTCTGTGGCCGATCATACCATTCTCAGCTGACCTGCCATATCATTGTATAATGTGTATGCAGCTTTATGGGTTTCACGGCTACATGAGCCTTGTAAATCTTACAAGTTTTATTCATTGGAATTGCCAGACTGCATGGAGCCACTTATATTGGTGACACTTATGGCTTTACAAACAGCTAAGTGCTTAAAAGTCCTGGGGGTATATTTACTAAAGGTTGATTTGGATCGATTTGAAATCAAATCGATCTAAATATAGATTGTTTCAGGGGCTAAAACACACATTTACTAAATAAAAAAAAAAAGTCAAATTGTCTGTTAGTAAATGTGTGTATTTAGCACATGAACCACACTTGATTGGATCAATTCAAATCGGTAAAAATCGCTTAAAATAATAAATTTACCCCCTGGCGTGTTATAAAACAATACGTTTCAAATTTGTTTCTTTAAAATGTTGAGGTAATGATTTTTTTTTTATAAAGGTCATAAGCAAAAAATATAATGCACATTATAATATCAAACAAGAAATGTGCAACCTCTAGTCCAGTGGTTCTCAAACTCGGCCCTCAGGACCCCACACAGTGCATGTTTTGCAGGTAACCCAGCAAGTGCACAGGTGTATTAATTACTCACTGACACATTTCAAAAGGTCCACAGGTGGAGCTAATTATTTCACTTGCGATTCTGTGAGGAGACCTGCAAAACATGCACTGTGTGGGGTCCTGAGGACCGAGTTTGAGAACCTGTGCTCTAGTCTAGCATGATGGGATAAAGTAATAGATAAAACTTTCTTTTTACAGGACTCTGTCCGCCTATCATTCCAATGATTCAGAATTAGGAGCAGGTGTACTAAGGCCTGGAGAATGGTAAAGTGGAGAGACAAAGGACCAACCAAATCAGCTCCTGTTGTTATATTTCAAACACAGCCTGTAACCTTAGTTGGTACTTTATCTCTCTCCACTTTATCACTCTTATAGCTTAGTACTTGTCCCCCATAGTGAGCTTTCAGGGAGTTTGTGGAAGGTCCTTGAAGCCTTGTAATGACAGGTGGGCACTAACCTGTCACAGAAATATACTTGGGCACAATCTGATACCTATTAATGATAGTGATCTCATTCTCTGAGCTGATGAACTTTGAGTTCTGGGTTGCTGTAGGTTTCTCCAGGCTACACGAAAGTTGCTACCCTCCCTAGGAGTCCATGCCATTCTGTGTCTCCATATAATTTGGTCACTTCATGCAGACTCTCAAGCACTGTACCAACTGCTTTGCCCTCCCTTCAGCAACAGTGGTCAAGGAGAACTAAATAACAGGTAGACAGGATTTTGTAACTTGAGTTTGTATAATTGCGATGCCTCAGAAACACACACCTCTGTTTTACAGTACAATGCTTCATGGCAATCTGGTGGCTGAGGAATCTATGAAGGTAAAAAGGAAATCAATAACAATTGAAAAAGAGTAGTGAGGGGAAACTTGTGACCCTGACGAGGAAAAAACATGATCAATAGTTGCCCATGTCTGTGTTCCATACATTTTGGAAATTGCACAACTCATTTGTCATCTAAGGACTGCTGTGGATTTCACTCACCAGTTTTTGTTGTGTATTTGGTGTTGCCACAAATGAGAACAACCTATGACCGAATTCTGTTGCATGTAGAATCTGATGTAATGTGACAGGAGAGGCACATGACAAACTTACCTGATTGTTTACTGGTCTGAGGCATTAATGCTCTTTGAAATGTTTCAAAGGATTGCTTTTTACAACTTGTCAGTATTTAGAATTGATATGTATTCCATGCACTAGTCACCATTCATTGCCTAACATTCTGAACAGAGCATATAGTATGTGGGTCATGAAAATCCTGCGGACTGATGCTTCTGCAAAACATATCAAACTACAATCTTGACATCACTTGGATTCTAATGAACTGTAATTTCATGTTCAGGATGCTTTCTTTTTTAGCCCATGGAGTTTAAAAACTGAATATTGTAGGTTTTAAAATGTTTTTAGACATATTGTAACAAGAAGATGAGCGCTATAATGTGTGTAATATATGATGTGGCAAGAAAACTTTAAAACCTGTATATAAAAGTTAAAATGTTACTTGATTGCAACAAAAATTATGTTGCATTGAAACAGTGTTTAAGCACTTTTATGAAATGATTAAGCCTGACTCAACAGCAAAAGATGATGGTGGCTTGGTGAGCCTTACTAGGCCTACAGATTTGTCCTCTCGCATAGTTGCCGCAGTTACGTTAAACAGCTCTTCTAGTTGTGAGACACTCCTTGTGTGTTTTATTCGCATTGCCACGTGGATAAGAAACACAAGGATACTCTGCTGATTAAACCACGTGGATAAGAAACACAAGGATACTCTGCTGATTAAAATGATATGCAGTTTACCTATATTCTGTGTGCAACTGCGCCAGTATCTGCATACAAAATACTATACTGTAACATACCATTTTGTGCAAATGTGGCTGTATCTGCATACGAAATGGTATGTTACAGTATAGTATTTAGTATGCAGATACTGCCGCAGTTGCACATAGAATATAGGTATGCTGCATATCCTTTTAATCAGCAGTCTTTTTTCTGACATTAGCAGTGTTGCAAAGGAGCTGCCGGCTCACTCACGCCAGGCATCTCGCGGTCCATGGCGTATTGAGGCTAGATGTATGGGGACACCTCAGTACCAAGTGCAACATTTTAACTTCTTATAGGTTTACGTCCACTGATTTAGTGTCCATCCTGACCAGGCAATACATCTTAAAATGGTTATTGAGGAAGCCACTGATATTGTGGAGGCAGAGAAATGCATTAAGGACTATTGCCTGTCTCCAGTCTTTTACTTTGGATATGTCCTAAGGAGCCTTGCAGTGACTGGGAATTGTTCCTTCATGAAAATGCTGTATCATAGGACTGCACCAGCATCTGGGAGGTGTATGACTGTTTTACTGCTTATGTCCTTCCTTTTAACCACTTACCTGGACACCAGACTGGGCTTTCCCTGACATGATCGCTGATCACATCTGAGGCAACCGGTCATAAAGCCCACTGTGCGGATGCTGCTGCTCAGAGGGACCTCCCAGCCCCTCTGCTTCCCGTTTCCCTCCCCCCAGTACCTACCTTGCTCCCAGTCAATGCTGATTGGGCATTCCGGTGACTGAAGTAAAAAAGGACAGTCAGCTCTCCATTTTGGTGGCACATTTATTCACTTGTTTTGGTCTCATGTAAATCGTGCAGCCTAGTGTTATATGCACACTACTGCTTCACACTACTGTAAGTAGGATTTATGATTTCATTTTGCTGGCACTGAAAATGTCAACTCATTGCACAATTTATATTGCTTTGATCTCTAATTAAGTTATTGGCTTTGCTTATGTGATAGGAGTGAATCTTTTTAGCAGTATCCAGATTATTACACTAGCAGACTCAGCATATCAATGAGCCAACAAGGTATTTATCGTGTAGCCAGGCAGGTTTCTCCATTCCACACTGTTGTGTGTTTCAGTGATGTAATTTATTCCAAGTAATTCAGTACTTCTCTTGGCCTCCATAATGGGGCTTTTACAATTACTTATTTTTTCAAGTAAACTTATACCCCTTTCACACCGCACAAATAACTCCGTATCGACCCGTATTGACACGGGTCAGCGTGTGGTGTGAAAGCGCCATAGCAGAAATCCCGGGTCCCTAGTAATAAAGCGGTGTTATTCCCGTGTTGAATACCGGGTTAATGGCAGCGTAAACTGACTCCCGGGTTGAAGCAACCCGGAACCCATTCACTACAACAGGGAGAGGCGGTGCGGAGATGATCTCATCTCCCAACGCCGCCTCCGCCCCCGTCGCTATGGCAGACCGCCCGGCATATTGCCGGGTCGGGGAAGCCAGCAGCAGCGTCCAATGCCGGATCCAACTCGGGAAGGACCCGTTTCCAATTCCCGGGTGGGATCCGGCATTGGCGGTGTGAAAGGGGTTTTATATGGGCTTCGTGCCACTGGCAGAGTTTGGTTTGCAGACCCTCTTGTTCTGCTCAAAGTGCATATATTGGGCAGAACACAAGGGATGAGATGGGAAATATTTTGATACAAGTAAGAGATGTAGGTTGATGCAGTTTAGTTATTTACTTTTATGAGCATACTGAGGTAATGTCTAGCTCTTTTTTTGTGCCGATAGTGTCACAACTGAGGGCCTGAGCTGACGGGAGGCAGCCTCAGTTGTAGGGGCTGAGATGTACCGGAACCTGGGAGGTTGTATCAGACGCCTGGACATGTAAGTAACATGAATAATAACTGCCCGAAGGCGTGACCACGACAACTTGGATAAAAGTCAATGATGTTTATTATGACAACTCCGCAACACAGCAGCAGTAAAAGAAAACGTAAAAGTCAGCAAATAATAAATACAGTTCCTGGGTACTACAGGATGGCAGGAGCCACAGGGCACTGGTAGTGTGAGATAGTTCTTATGATCTTCTAGATGGAAAGTCCTTACCAGGCCCGACTGTAGCAATGGAGATAACCCAGGATTGTGCCAGCTGGTGTTCCAGGAAAAGCTGGGTTGCTGAAGGTAAAACAGCTGCTGTGGATACTGGCTGGAACCAGACTGTTGTTAGCACGGAGTGGATACTGGCTGGAACCAGTTAAATAATAAATGAACTTGGGAGCGATGAAATATGAACTGAAATGTAGAACTTGAGAGCGGAGAAATAATAATACCGGTGGAGAGTGGTAAAGTGTAGAAAGGACACCGGCCCTTTAAGGGAAGCTGTACTCTGCTGAAAGCTGAGCTGGAAGCAGGTAAAGTTGTAGCTGGAAACAGATGAATCCACAATGGATTGGAGAGTCAGGCTACACCGCAGGTGGAATGCTGGTGCGGGTCTCTATGGTGGAAGTCTTGAGACAGGAGCTGGAACCTGGAAGACAATCACAGGAGAGAGACAAACAGGAACTAGGTTTGACAACCAAAGCACTGACTCCTTCCTTGCTCAGGCACAGTGTATTTATACCTGCAGCAAGGAAGGGATTGGCTAGGCAATTATGCAGATTATCAATACTGAGAACAGATTGGTGGAAATGATCAGCTGACAGAATCCAAGATGGCTGCGCCCATGCAGACACTTGGAGGGAAGTTTGGTTTGTAATCCATGTGGTAATGAAAACAGTAATGGCGGCGCCGGCCACCGGAGACAGGAGGCGCCAGGCTGACAGATGCACATCCAACCACGCGGACACAGCGGAGGCCGCGGCTGACGTAATCGCCACTCAGACACTCTGCATGCAGAAGTTCAGGGACGGCGGCGGAGGCCGCGGGAGACGCCATGCCAGGTGTAATATGGCGTTTACTGTGACAGCGTCCCAGAGTGACAGGAGAGGATACAGGAATGTACACATCAGGATAACAGATGGGATCCGGTCCTGGAGCGCTGAGCCAGCCTTAGGAGGCATCTGATGGGTAAGAAATGGCGTCCAGATACCCGGATCGTGACAGATAGCTAACTGGTCTACCTGTAGGTTATATTAATGCATTAGTGGGTGAAAGCCATACTTTTATTAACACATACTGCACACAATAATAAAACTGCAACAATAACCATAGGGGTTCACTACGGCTGGCCGGCGGTCGGCATAGATCACCACACTGCAAATTGTAAACTGCTATACATCACAAGTGGCCTATGTCTCTGTCACTTCGATAGAATGTCCCATCTGCCATGCTATTTACTTCTCTACTCATATGATAAGGGCTTGGTTCAGTGTCTTCCAACTTTTGTAGTGTGCACGCAGTAGCAAAGTCCATGGCGGCTTGCAGTCAAACCTTGCCAATCCTGCCAACGGGATCTGTAACCTCACATTAAACCTGTCCAGGAGAGAAACACCGTCAGCTCTGTGTCTACATATTTTTTAAACTTTTTCACATCCCACCAGCTGCCCATGGACCTCCCCCAGTTATCTGCTCACATGTAGGTACCCAGAGGTTTGTAGGTCCAGCAGGTTTAAAATGTTTTATTATGTTTTAATACATAGTTAACACAATTAAGATTTTATATCTGAACTAAACGGCAGAGCATTACACCTCATGTGTTGGATTGATTTAATTAAATGCATAGGTAATTGTACATTCTGTACACTGCTTTAGATAACTGAAATTTGCTATTGACAAAAAGTGCTTTCCAAATTAACTGGCAAATCTACTCTGGTCTGTGAAGGGAGGAACATCTTTTAATTCTTAATGACACATGGTATCCTTGAATGCCATGGTTGTTTATGTAACCCACTTTTATTACTATCCTTTTTAGGGGAGGGGATTGGATCTGTAGATTCCAATTATTGGGAACACATACATTGTATCTGTATTTAATTCTTGTATAGGCTGTGTGCATATTTATTACATGTGTGATAAAATTGAAGCGTAATACTGACGTTAAACCAAAAAATAAACAGAAGGAGAACAATCTATCAAAATTTAGAAAACTGAAGGACTGCTTTCAGCAACCAAATGTGAGTTCACTTAAACGTCACATCATTCAACTCCTGGTTGACCATCCTAGGTAGCGAGCACTGAACTGCCTGTTTTTGAAAATTGCAAAAACTTTTTTACCAGCAATGCTTTTGTTTGTACTGTCAGTTTTTTGATTGCACTGCTGTACCTATGCAATTTTGCCCTTATACATATAAAAGTTCAGTCTGAATTACCACTGCTTTTTTGCCCACGCTCACGTACTGTTATTTCTTACACAGTCCAAATCAATTTATGCACCCATATTATCTACGCTTTTATTTCACTTCAATTATCTACGCTTTTATTTCACTTCCAACAAAATTTACTGCCGTTGAGATTACACTGTTAGCAACACTGTACTTTCACCTGCATTTCTGCAAATCTATTTACCTACTCCACACTATGTCCAGGTTTTCTTCAACTCCCGCATCACTCAATGACGGAATTCAGTTGTTTAATCGCGTCCGATCTACCGTCTAAAGTGAAGGGAGATAGCGGGGCGATATTCAATTGTTCCCCATTATCGCGCGGATCACGCCCATAACAGTCGGGTTTTGCAGCGTAAAGCGGCAAAACCCGACTAAACGAATAGGTGCTGACCTCCACCTTGCCAAATCCAAGAGCCACTACTCTCTGCTTATTCTCCTTGACCTCTGCTGCTTTTGATACTGTTGTCCACCCTCTCCTCCTGCAGTTCCTTCACTCTATTGGTCTGTATAATACTGCCCACTCCTGGCTATCCTACGAACTCTCTGACCGCTCTCTCTCGGTCTCCTTTCATGACTCCACCTCTCCGCACTTCCACTAACAGTAGGTGTCTCGGTCTCCTCTCATGACTCCACCTCTCCGCGCTTCTACTAACAGTAGGTGTCCCCCAAGGCTCTGTTCTTGGACCTCTCCTTTTCTTTCTCTATACGTCCTCTTGAGGTGATATCATTCGACTTCCAAAACCCCCTCTGTGCTGATGATAGTCAAATCTACCTTTCTTCCCCTGACCTCTCTCTCTCCTCACTTGTATCTCCAACTGTCTCTCTGCTATCTCTTCTTGGATGTCCCAGCGCTTTCTTAAACTTAACATGTCAAACACTGAGCTGATCACCTTCCCACTCTCTCGCATAACCTCACCTCCCACAATATCACTATTTATTGACAGCACAACTATCCTCTAGCACTCAAGTATACGGTCTTGGAGTTAACATTGATTCCTCCCTCTCCTCCAAACCACACATTCAGCACCTCTCGCAGTCCTGCCATTTCCATCTCCAAAATATTTCCAGGATCAGGCTCTTTCTCACCCAGGATGTTACGAAGACCCTCATCCACTCACCGGTCATCTCCAGATTGGACTATTGTAATCTCCTATCTGGCCTCCATGACAAACGACTCTTTCCTCTCCAATCTATCCTCAATGCTGCTGCCCAGCTCATCTTCCTCTCCAAATGTACTACGTCCACCTCACTTTTTTTTTTTTACAAGCCCTGTACTGGCTCCCCTTCCGAATCAAATTTAAAATTTAAGCTTCTCACACACTCTTACAAAGCCCTCACTGACTCCTCACATTTACATATCTGACCTAATCTCTTTACACTTCGGCTCAACCTCTTCGCTCCACAAATGCATGCTGCCTCTCCTGCTAACTTGGTTACTTCCTCCCATTCCTGTCGCCAAGATTTGGACTGTGGTGCTCCCTATCTTTGGAATTCTCTACCTCTCCCGCTCAGACTCTCCACCTCTCTACAAAACTTTAAACGGGCTCTTAAGAGCCACTTCTTCATCAAACCCAGCCATCTCTCATCCTAACATCTGTTCCATGCTCACTTCTACTCCTTCTGTATCACTCCTATCTATATCCCCCACCCCCTTCATAATGTAAGCTCTCACGATCAGAGCCCTCTCCCCTTATGTGCTTTTCCCTCTCTTATGCCGGGTACACAGTAGACTGTGTGTTCCCGGTGATATCTGCTGCGGCATGTCCTGGCAGGGTGCCGACATTGACAAGTGCATACACACTTGCCTATGTCGGGTGCTTCGGTGGGGGGGGAAGAGCTGGGCCATGCTGTGTCTAGCAGCATGGTATCGCTTGCAACACCGCGAAATTGAGCTGCATGTACAACCGACTGGCGATGTTGCGAGCGATCCACCGGAGTACTCATTGCTGACGATATAGTGGGTACATGCTGGACGATTTGAATATGTTGTTCAGAAATATTGGAATCTGGCATATCATTCAAAAAGTCGTCCAGTGTATACACAGCTTTAGACTTTTATACTCCATACTCCCTACAACATTTTTCAACTCGTGGCACACCGAACAATAAATTGCCAAGGTACACCACCAGTCCTCCACGGGGAAAACCCCACATATTGGCCCCCACGGTAATAAAAGAAACACACGGGCACTCACAGTAATAAAATAAATACATTCGCCCCCACAGAAAAAACCCACACACATTTGGCCTCCACAGTAATAAAACAAACATTTACTCCCTCAGAAATAAAAACAAAATTTGCCTTCTCAAGAACAAAAACAAAACACATACTAGTATTAAAACACACATTTGCTCCCAAAATAAAAATAAATAAAATACATTGGTCGCTACCTGCTGGTAGAAGAGAAAGGAGCTCAGGTCCCTCATCGGCTGGAGTCACACTAACAGTGCAGAGCTGTGAGCGGTAGACAGGCATGCAGGCTGACTAGCTGGCTAACTGTCTCTCCAAAGGGCCTTATTGGGGGGCTGTCCCCATAATTGTATATCCCAGTGTGTGTGGGGGTGTCAGTACGTGTGTGTCGACATGTCTGAAGCGGAAGGCTCGTCTAAGGAGGAGGTGGAGCAGATGATTGTGGTGTCTCCTTCGGCGACGCCGACACCTGATTGGTTGGATATGTGGAATGTTTTAAATGCAAATGTGTCTTTATTACATAAAATATTGGACAAAGCAGAGTCCAGAGAAAAAGCAGGGAGTCCATCCATGGCTTTCACTGTGTCACAAGGCACTTCGGTCTCTCATAAACGTCCCCTGTCCCAGGTAGCAGACACTGTCACTGACACGGATTCTGACTCCAGTGTCGACTACGATGATGCGAGGTTACACCCAAGGGTGGCCAAAAGTATTCAGTATATGATTATTGCAATAAAAGAAGATTTACGGTAGCTGTGGAAACCAGGTCCGCGAGGCCCTCCCCAAATAAAACCTCACCCTTGTAAGGCAAAGTTTCCATATGTCTCTTTGAATCGGCATCACCCGTCCATTGGCGGGTCCACAGGGCTCGCCTAGCAGAAATTGCCATGGCATTGGCTCTTGAACCCAACAGCCCAACGTCTCTCGCAGCGTCTCTCGTATATAACGCTGCTTCTTTAATATGATCAAAGGTCAATAAAATGCTTTCCTTATCTAGGGTGTCAATGTCAGATGGCAAGTTATCTGCCCATGCTGCTATTGCGCTACATACCCATGCCGACACTACTGCCAGTCTGAGCAAGGCACCCGTATGTGTATAAATTGATTTTAAGGTAGTCTCCTGTCTGCGATCAGCAGGATCCTTGAGGGCTGCCGTGTCTGGCGACGGTAGCGCCACCTTTTTGGACAAGCGCGTTAAAGCCTTGTCCACCCTGGGCGAGGATTCCCACCGTAACCTGTCCTGTGCGGGGAACGGTTACGCCATAAGAATTCTCTTGGGAATCTGCAGTTTCTTGTCCGGAGTTTCCCAAGCTTTTTCAAATAAAGCGTTCAGCTCATGAGATGGGGGAAAGGTTACCTCAGGTTTCTTCTCCTTAAACATGCATACCCTCGTGTCAGGCACCTAGGGGTCCTCTGTGATATGCAAAACATCTTTTTTGCCTTATGTTCCCCCACAGCAAAAGAAAACACCTCAATATCAGATGCAGTACTTTCGGTCGCATAAGTCCAGAAGAGGTCGGGCGGGGCTCTTCCTTCCTTGCCAGAGGTAAGGGTAGAGGGAAAAGAATGCCTGCTACGGCTAGTTCCCAGGAACAGAAGTCCTCCCCGGCTTCTACAAAATCCACCGCATGACGCTGGGGCTCCACTGCGGGAGTCCGCACCGGTGGGGGCAAGTCTTCGACTCTTCAGCCAGGTCTGGGTTCTGTCAGATTTGGATCCTTGGGCGATAGAAATGGCATCCCAAGGCTACAAACTGGAATTTGAAGAAGTGCCTCCTCGACGATATTCAAGTCGGCTTTGCCAGCTTCTCCCCCAGAGAGGGAAATAGTTTTAGCTGCAATACAAAAGCTGTGTCGACAGCAGGTGATTATCAAGGTTCCCCTAATACAACAGGGGAAAGGGTACTATTCAACCCTATTTGTGGTCCCGAAACCGGATGGCTCGGTCAGACCCATTCTGAATCTAAAATCCCTAAACCTGTATCTAAAAAGGTTCAAATTCAAGATGGAATCTCTCCGGGCAGTGATCTCCAGCCTGGAAGAAGGGGATTTTATGGTATCACTAGACATAAAGGATGCATACCTTCATGTCCGCAATTATCCTCATCAGGCGTACCTGAGATTCGCTGTACAGGACTGAGAGTGCTGCAGCAACACGGCTGGATCCTAAATCTGCCAAAGTCGCAGTTGATTTCAACGACTCGGCTATCATTTTTAGGCATGATTCTGGACACGGAAAAGAAGAGGGATTTTCTCTAAACGGAAAAAGGCCAGGAACTCCGGAGCATGGTCAGAGACCTGTTAAAGCCAAAAAGAGTGTCAGTTCATCAATGCACTCGAGTACTGGGAAAGATGGTGGCGGCCTACGAGGCCATCCCCTTCGGCAGGTTCCATGCAAGGACTTTTCAGTGGGACCTTCTGGACAAGTTGTCGGGGTCCCATCTACAAATACATCAGAAAATAAGCCTGTCCCCCAGGGCCAGGGTGTCTCTCCTGTGGTGGCTGCAGAGTGGTCACCTTCTAGAGGGTCGCAGGTTCGGCATTCAAACAACGGCCTACGACAAGCGGAGACTCTTCTTCGCGACCTACCTGTTCTGATTCAATCGGACAACGTCACAGCAGTGGCTCATGTAAACCGCTAAGGCGGGACAAGGAGCAGAGTGGCAATGGCGGAAGCCACAAGGATTCTTCGCTGGGCGGAAAATCACGTAAGCACGCTGTCAGCAGTCTTCATTCCGGGAGTGGACAACTGGGAAGCAGACTTCCTCAGCAGACACGATCTCCATCCAGGAGAGTGGGGTCTTCATCAAGAAGTTTTTGCAGAGATAACAAGTCGTTGGGGGCTTCCTCAAATAGACATGATGGCGTCACGCCTCAACAAGAAACTTCGGAGGTATTGTTCCAGGTCATGGGACCCTCAGGCTGTAGCGGTAGACGCCCTGGTGACACCCTGGGTGTTTCCGTCGGTCTATGTCTTCCCTCCTCTTCCACTCATCTCAAAAATACTGAGAATTATAAGACGAAAAAGAGTCCAGACAGTACTCATTGTTCCGGATTGGCCTCGAAGGGCCTGGTATTCAAATCTTCAGGAAATGCTCACAGAAGATCCGTGGCCTCTTCCTCCCAGGGAGGACCTGTTGCAGCAGGGGCCCTGCGTGTTCCAAGACTTACCGCGGTTACGTTTGACGGCATGGCGGTTGAACGCCAAATCCTAGCTAGGAAAAGTATTCCGGGGGACGTCATCCCTACTCTGATAAAAGCTAGGAAGGATGTGACGGCGAAACATTATCACCGTATCTGGAGGAAATATGTATCTTGGTGTGAAGCCACGAATGCTCCTACGGAAGATTTCCACCTGGGCCGTTTTCTCCACTTTCTGCAGACAGGAGTGGATATGGGCCTAAAGTTAGGCTCCATTAAGGTGCAGATTTCGGCCCTGTCAATATTCTTTCAGAAGGAATTGGCTTCTCTCCCAGAAGTCCAGACTTTTGTAAAGGGAGTGCTGCACATCCATCCTCCTTTTGTGCCCCCAGTGGTGCCATGGGACCTTAACGTGGTGTTACAGTTCCTTAAGTCACACTGGTTTGAAACTCTTCAAACAGTTGAGTTAAAATTTCTCACTTGGAAAGTGGTCATGTTGTTAGCCTTGGCATCTGCAAGGCGCGTGTCCGAATTGGCGGCTTTGTCTCACAAAAGCCCCTATCTGATTTTCCATGTAGATAAAGCAGAGTTGAGGACTCGTCCTCAATTTCTGCCTAAGGTGGTTTCATCGTTTCATATGAACCAGCCTATTGTGGTGCCTGTGACTACGGGTGACTTGGAGGATTCCAAGTCTCTTTATGTAGTCAGGGCCTTAAAAGTTTATGTAGCCAGGACGGCTCGGGTTAGGAAAACGGAGGCACTGTTTGTCCTGTATGCAGCCAACAAGGTTGGCGCTCCTGCTTTTAAGCAGACTATTGCCCGCTGGATCTGTAACATGATTCAGCAGGCTTATTCTACGGCTGGATTGCCGTTACCAAATTCGGTAAAGGCCCATTCCACTAGGAAGGTGGGTTCTTCTTGGGCGGCTGCCCGAGGTGTCTCGGCATTACAACTTTGCCGAGCAGCTACTTGGTCGGGTTCAAACACTTTTTGCTAAATTCTATAAGTTTGATACCTTGGCTGATGAGGTCCTCATGTTTGCTCAATCGGTGCTGCAGAGTCATCCGCACTCTCCCGCTCGGTCTGGAGCTTTGGTATAATCCCGATGGTCCTTACGGAGTCCCCAGCATCCTCTAGGACGTAAGAGAAAATAAGATTTTAAACCTACCAGTAAATCTTTTTCTCGTAGTTCGTAGAGGATGCTGGGCGCCCGTCCCAGTGCGGACTAAATTCTGCAAGGCTTGTGCATAGTTATTGATTACATAAGGGTTATGTTACAGTTTTGATCAGTCTCTGGCTGATGCTGTTTTGTTTCATACTGTTAACTGGTTCGTATATTCCGTGTTGTACGGTGTGGGATGGTGTAAACTGGTATGTATCTTGCCCTTAGTTTAAAAAAAATCCTTTCCTCCTACTGTCAGTCTCCTCTGGGCACAGTTCTTTAACTGAGGTCTGGAGGAGGGGCATAGAGGGAGGAGCCAGTGCACACCCATCTAAAGTCTTTAGAGTGCCCATGTCTCCTGCGGAGCTAGTCTATACCCCATGGTCCTTATGGAGTCCCCAGCATCCTCTACGGACTAGGAGAAAAAGATTTACCGGTAGGTTTAAAATCTTATTTTTTTCTTTTGCTCATTTGTTTATGCATTTTGTTAGGTGCTGCGGAACCCTTGTTGCGCCATATAAATAAATTATGTTTATAATATAATAAAAGCAACGTTGACCAATGTAAAGTAGACCCCCTGTTGTTCAATTTTTTATTTTTTTTGTCAACCCCATCTAGCCACTGCTTTGTATTAGTAAAATTATTTTATTTATTGGTTTCTGCAAAATTCAAGCAACCAATTCAGAGGCAGGGATAGCTCCGTAGCAGTTGAGTGTTATTAGGGAAAAGGTATTTACTAATGTGGACCATATTCAGCGATGGATTGCCCCATTTCACCCTTCTGCCATTGGCAGGGTTGGGGAATTGGCGTAATCCAAAATGTTGAAAAACCTCAATTCACATATCCTGATCAAAAAATTATCGGGATCAGCGAGGGTACACTCGCCGCTGGTATTCCGGCTGTCGGGATCCTGGCGTCTGTCTCCTGACAGCCGGGATATCATACTGAATCCGTCCAACATTGGGGTCATTCCGAGTTGATCGCTAGCTGCTTTCGGTCGCTGCGCAGCGATCAGACAAAAAAAAGGCACTTCTGCGCATGCGGCGCAATGCGCGCGCGCATCGTACTATTACAACGAACGATGTAGTTTCACACAAGGTCTAGCAAAGCTTTTCAGTCGCACTGCTGGCTGCAGAGTGATTGACAGGAAGAGGGCGTTTCTGGGTGTCAGCTGACTGTTTTCAGGGAGTGTTCGAAAAATCGCAGGCTTGCCAGGAAAATCGCAGGCGTGGCTGGGTGAACGCAGGGCGTGTTTGTGACATCAAAACAGGAACTGAATAGTCTGAAGTGATCGCAAGCGCTGAGTAGGTCTGAAGCCACTCTGAAACTGCACAAAATTATTTTGTAGCCGCTCTGCGATCCTTTCGTTCGCACTTCAGCTAAACTAAAATACACTCCCAGTTGGAGGCGGCATAGTGTTTGCACGGCTGCTAAAAACTGCTAGCGAGCGAACAACTCAGAATGACCACCATTGTTTTTTGTGTGCTCCTGGGCATGGACGTAGGTGTGAAGACCACCTCGTAAAAGGTATAAGGTGATACTATAATTGTGCAAGTCATGTTTCTGTGGGTTGGGGCCGCGTGACTGGCGGCCGGGATCCTGGCCGCAGAATGCCGGAGGTTGGGGTGAGTGCAAGGAAGCCCCTTGCGGGCTCGGTGGCAAGCTGCACTCTCCACAGGTTCTATTCCCACTCTATGGGTGTCGTGGACACCCATGAGTGGCAATAGTCCCTTCTAGTCGGCATTTTCAGTGTTTGGGATGCTGGGGGAGGTTTTATGACTGTTTGTCACATAACTACATACCGTTTCTGTTATTGTCAAAATATTAAGGCTGTCTGATAGACAGAGGTTATGGATTAGTGTGATTTCAGTAGGGTACATTTCCATTATTTTGAAAGCAATGAGAGGCAGGTGTGTTAGATTTTGCTGGATTTCTGTAGTGTGCTGAATCAGCATGGTGTGTGTGGAAGATTTGGGGGAACCTGTAATTAGTGATACTAGACAAATAAGGAGAGATAGTTAAAAAATATTTTCTCTAACGTCCTAGTGGATGCTGGGGACTCCGAAAGGACCATGGGGAATAGCGGCTCCGCAGGAGACTGGGC
Source organism: Pseudophryne corroboree (assembly GCF_028390025.1). Classification (NCBI taxonomy): domain Eukaryota; kingdom Metazoa; phylum Chordata; class Amphibia; order Anura; family Myobatrachidae; genus Pseudophryne; species Pseudophryne corroboree. The sequence continues at coordinate 312,429,122 of NC_086446.1, read as the reverse complement.
ACAAAAGTAAAAGCTTTAGGACTACCTGGTGTGCACTGGCTCCTCCCCCTATGACCCTCCTCCAAGCCTCAGTTAGATTTTTGTGCCCGAACGAGAAGGGTGCATACTAAGGGGCTCTCCTGAGCTGCTTAGAGTAAAAGTTTAAAGTAGGTTTTTTATTTTTAGTGAGACCTGCTGGCAACAGGCTCACTGCACCGAGGGACTAAGGGGAGAAGAAGCGAACTCGCCTGCATGCAGAGTGGATTGGGCTTCTTAGGCTACTGGACATTAGCTCCAGAGGGACGATCACAGGCCCAGCCATGGATGGGTCCCAGAGCCGCGCCGCCGGCCCCCTTACAGAGCCAGAAGACTGAAGAGGTCCGGAAAATCGGCGGCAGAAGACGTCCTGTCTTCAATAAGGTAGCGCACAGCACCGCAGCTGTGCGCCATTGCTCTCAGCACACTTCACACTCCGGTCACTGAGGGTGCAGGGCGCTGGGGGGGGCGCCCTGAGACGCAATAAAAACACCTTTTTTGGCAAAAAATACATCACATATAGCTCCTGGGCTATATGGATGCATTTAACCCCTGCCAATTTTTCCATAAAAAAGCGGGAGAAAGGCCGCCGAGAAGGGGGCGGAGCCTATCTCCTCAGCACACTGGCGCCATTTTTTCCTCACAGCTCCGTTGGAGGAAGGCTCCCCGACTCTCCCCTGCAGTCCTGAACTACAGAAACAGGGTAAAACAAGAGAGGGGGGGCACTAATTTGGCAGATAAATATATACAGCAGCTATATCAGGGAAAAACACTTATATAAGGTTATCCCTATATATATATATATATATAGCGCTCTGGTGTGTGCTGGCAAACTCTCCCTCTGTCTCCCCAAAGGGCTAGTGGGGTCCTGTCCTCTGTCAGAGCATTCCCTGTGTGTGTGCTGTGTGTCGGTACGTTGTGTCGACATGTATGAGGAGGAAAATGGTGTGGAGGCGGAGCAATTGCCTGTGTTAGTGATGTCACCCCCTAGGGAGTCGACACCTGACTGGATGGTCTTATGGAAAGAATTACGTGATAGTGTCAGCACTTTACAAAAGACTGACGACATGAGACAGCCGGCAAATCAGTTAATACCTGTACAGGCGTCTCAAACACCGTCAGGGGCTCTAAAACGCCTGTTACCTCAGGTCGATACAGACACGGACACTGACTCCAGTGTCGACGGTGAGGAAACAAACGTATTTTCCAGTAGGGCCACACGTTACATGATCACGGCAATGAAGGAGGTTTTGAACATTTCTGATACTACAAGTACCACAAAAAAGGGTATTATGTGGGGTGTGAAAAAACTACCCGTAGTTTTTCCTGAATCAGATGAATTAAATGAGGTGTGTGATGAAGCGTGGGTTTCCCCCGATAAAAAACTGCTAATTTCTAAAAAATTATTGGCATTATACCCTTTCCCGCCAGAGGTTAGGGCACGTTGGGAAACACCCCCTAGGGTAGATAAGGCGCTCACACGCTTATCAAAACAAGTGGCGTTACCGTCTCCTGATACGGCCGCCCTCAAGGAACCAGCTGATAGGAAGCTGGAAAATATCCTAAAAAGTATAAACACACATACTGGTATTATACTGCGACCAGCAATCGCCTCAGCCTGGATGTGCAGTGCTGGGGTGGCTTGGTCGGATTCCCTGACTGAAAATATTGATACCCTGGACAGGGACAATATATTATTGACTATAGAGCATTTAAAGGATGCATTTCTATATATGCGAGATGCACAGAGGGATATTTGCACTCTGGCATCAAGAGTAAGTGCGATGTCCATTTCTGCCAGAAGAGGGTTATGGACGCGACAGTGGTCAGGTGATGCGGATTCCAAACGGCATATGGAAGTATTGCCGTATAAAGGGGAGGAGTTATTTGGGGTCGGTCTATCGGACCTGGTGGCCACGGCAACGGCTGGGAAATCCACCTTTTTACCCCAGGTCACCTCTCAGCAGAAAAAGATACCGTCTTTTCAGGCTCAGTCCTTTCGTCCCCATAAGGGCAAGCGGGCAAAAGGCCACTCATATCTGCCCCGGGGCAGAGGAAGGGGAAAAAGACTGCAGCAGACTGCCTCTTCCCACGAACAGAAGCCCTCCCCCGCTTCTGCCAAGTCCTCAGCATGACGCTGGGGCCTTACAAGTGGACTCAGGCACGGTGGGGGCCCGTCTCAAGAATTTCAGCGCGCAGTGGGCTCACTCGCAAGTGGACCCCTGGATCCTGCAGGTAGTATCTCAGGGGTACAAATTGGAATTCGAGACGTCTCCCCCTCGCTGGTTCCTGAAGTCTGCTTTACCAACGTCTCCCCCCGACAGGGAGGCGGTATTGGAAGCCATTCACAAGCTGTATTCCCAGCAGGTGATAATCAAGGTACCCCTCCTACAACAGGGAAAGGGGTATTATTCCACGCTGTTTGTGGTACCGAAGCCGGACGGCTCGGTGAGACCCATTTTAAATCTGAAATCCTTGAACACTTACATAAAAAGGTTCAAGTTCAAGATGGAGTCACTCAGAGCAGTGATAGCGAACCTGGAAGAAGGGGACTATATGGTGTCTCTGGACATCAAGGATGCTTACCTCCATGTCCCAATTTGCCCTTCTCACCAAGGGTACCTCAGGTTTGTGGTACAGAACTGTCACTATCAGTTTCAGATGCTGCCGTTGGATTGTCCACGGCACCCCGGGTCTTTACCAAGGTAATGGCCGAAATGATGATTCTTCTTCGAAGAAAAGGCGTCTTAATTATCCCTTACTTGGACGATCTCCTGATAAGGGCAAGGTCCAGAGAACAGTTAGAGGTCGGAGTAGCACTATCTCAAGTAGTACTACGACAGCACGGATGGATTCTAAATATTCCAAAATCGCAGCTGATTCCGACGACACGTCTGCTGTTCCTAGGGATGATTCTGGACACAGTACAGAAAAAGGTGTTTCTCCCGGAGGAGAAAGCCAGGGAGTTATCCGACCTAGTCAGGAACCTCCTAAGACCAGGCCAAGTGTCAGTGCATCAATGCACAAGGGTCCGGGGAAAGATGGTGGCTTCTTACGAAGCGATTCCATTCGGCAGATTCCACGCAAGAACTTTTCAGTGGGATCTGCTGGACAAATGGTCCGGATCGCATCTTCAAATGCATCAGCGGATAACCCTGTCTCCAAGGACAAGGGTGTCTCTCCTGTGGTGGTTACAGAGTGCTCATCTCCTAGAGGGCCGCAGATTTGGCATTCAGGATTGGGTCCTGGTGACCACGGATGCCAGCCTGAGAGGCTGGGGAGCAGTCACACAGGGAAAAAATTTCCAGGGCTTGTGGTCAAGCATGGAAACGTCACTTCACATAAATATCCTGGAACTAAGGGCCATTTACAATGCCCTAAGTCAGGCAAGGCCTCTGCTTCAGGGTCAGCCGGTGTTGATCCAGTCGGACAACATCACGGCAGTCGCCCACGTAAACAGACAGGGCGGCACAAGAAGCAGGAGGGCAATGACGGAAGTTGCAAGGATTCTTCGCTGGGCGGAAAATCATGTGATAGCACTGTCAGCAGTGTTCATTCCGGGAGTGGACAACTGGGAAGCAGACTTCCTCAGCAGACACGATCTTCACCCGGGAGAGTGGGGACTTCACCCAGAAGTCTTCCACATGATTGTGAACCGTTGGGAAAAACCAAAGGTGGACATGATGGCGTCCCGCCTCAACAAAAAACTGGACAGATATTGCGCCAGGTCAAGGGACCCTCAGGCAATAGCTGTGGACGCTCTGGTAACACCGTGGGTGTACCAGTGAGTATATGTGTTCCCTCCTCTGCCTCTCATACCCAAGGTACTGAGAATCATAAGAAGGAGAGGTGTAAAGACTATACTCGTGGCTCCGGATTGGCCAAGAAGGACTTGGTACCCGGAAATTCAAGAGATGCTCACGGAAGACCAGTGGCCTCTACCTCTAAGAAAGGACCTGCTCCAGCAGGGACCATGTCTGTTCCAAGACTTACCGCGGCTGCGTTTGACGGCATGGCGGTTGAACGCCGGATCCTGAAGGAAAAAGGCATTCCGGATGAAGTTATCCCTACCCTGATCAAAGCCAGGAAGGATGTAACTGTGCAACATTATCACCGTATTTGGCGTAAATATGTTGCGTGGTGTGAGGCCAGGAAGGCCCCTACAGAGGAATTTCAACTGGGTCGATTCCTGCGTTTCCTGCAAACAGGACTGTCTATGGGCCTCAAATTAGGGTCCATTAAGGTTCAAATTTCGGCCCTGTCAATATTCTTCCAAAAAGAACTAGCTTCAGTTCCTGAAGTTCAGACGTTTGTCAAGGGGGTACTGCATATACAGCCTCCTTTTGTGCCTCCAGTGGCACCTTGGGATCTCAATGTAGTTTTGGGATTCCTAAAATCACATTGGTTTGAACCACTCGCCACTGTGGACTTAAAATATCTCACATGGAAAGTGGTAATGCTGTTAGCCCTGGCTTCAGCCAGGCGTGTATCAGAATTGGCGGCTTTATCCTATAAAAGCCCTTACCTAATTTTTCATACGGACAGGGCAGAATTGAGGACTCGTCCTCAATTTCTCCCTAAGGTGGTTTCAGCATTTCACTTAAACCAGCCTATTGTGGTGCCTGCGGCTACTAGGGACTTGGAGGATTCCAAGTTGCTGGACGTAGTCAGGGCCCTGAAAATATATGTTTCCAGGACGGCTGGAGTCAGAAAATCTGACTCGCTGTTTATCCTGTATGCACCCAACAAACTGGGTGCCCCTGCTTCTAAGCAGACGATTGCTCGTTGGATTTGTAGTACAATTCAGCTTGCACATTCTGTGGCAGGCCTGCCACAGCCAAAATCTGTAAAAGCCCATTCCACACGGAAAGTGGGCTCATCTTGGGCGGCTGCCCGAGGGGTCTCGGCTTTACAACTTTGCCGAGCAGCTACTTGGTCAGGGGCAAATACGTTTGCAAAATTCTACAAATTTGATACCCTGGCTGAGGAGGACCTGGAGTTCTCTCATTCGGTGCTGCAGAGTCATCCGCACTCTCCCGCCCGTTTGGGAGCTTTGGTATAATCCCCATGGTCCTTTCGGAGTCCCCAGCATCCACTAGGACGTTAAAGAAAATAAGAATTTACTTACCGATAATTCTATTTCTCATAGTCCGTAGTGGATGCTGGGCGCCCATCCCAAGTGCGGATTGTCTGCAATACTTGCACATAGTTATTGTTACAAAAATCGGGTTATTATTGTTGTGAGCCATCTTTTCAGAGGCTCCTCTGTTATCATGCTGTTAACTGGGTTCAGATCACAGGTTGTACGGTGTGATTGGTGTGGCTGGTATGAGTCTTACCCGGGATTCAAAATCCTTCCTTATTGTGTACGCTCGTCCGGGCACAGTATCCTAACTGAGGCTTGGAGGAGGGTCATAGGGGGAGGAGCCAGTGCACACCAGGTAGTCCTAAAGCTTTTACTTTTGTGCCCAGTCTCCTGCGGAGCCGCTATTCCCCATGGTCCTTTCGGAGTCCCCAGCATCCACTACGGACTATGAGAAATAGAATTATCTGTAAGTAAATTCTTATTATTGTAGGACTTAAAAGGTCTTCACGTCTATACCATTATTTCAGAAATTGCTATATCAGTATAGTTGCCTGACTCCACCTCTCTATTCCCAACAAATATATTCTAATGATGAGCCTCCCAGTCGCTGTGTAACATATAATCCCTACTTTCTCCTCCGTGCCTAGCAATTAACTCTGCAGAAAACTCTTCTGTTTTCTGCTTGATGTTACTTAGTACGTGTCCACCTGCATCTCACTTTTTTTTTTTTACTGCTGCCGTATTCTATTTCCTACACTATTAACATTTTAAATCTCCTTTCTCCCTTTTGTGAAGTCAGGTAGTAACCACAGCCTAAAACATGCTGTAATGGAACCTCAAGCTTAATCCATGTAATATATTCTGTAACATGCATTGATGAAGTTATATGATTGCTATGTTAGTCGTCTTATGCTGGATATGCACTGAGCGATATATTGTCCATTCTATCGTTTACGGATTAGTGGGTGTGTACACACAGTATGTCTGTCTGTGAACAGCGTTTTTCAGACATTGTGTCTGCAGCGCAGCACAGACGATGCCCGGTATATCTGCAGATATATTGGCACTACTGGCTGTGTATACAGGTGATTTTCCGACCCGTACACTTGCTGCAGGGACTGCCGGTGACTGACATCTCAACTGGGCTGGCATATTCAAATGCATGCCCAGTTGTGATGTCAGCGCAGACCCAATGGGGGTCATTCCGACTCGATCGCACACTGCAGGTTTTTGCAGCCGTGCGATTGGGTCTCAACAACGTATGCAAGCGGTCAGCGACAAAAAAAACGAAGAAATTGTTTGCAGCGGCTAACGCAAGAAGAATGACAGAGGCCAGCTGGCTGTGTCAACTCACCATTTTGAAGGATTGTCCGGCAGAACACAGGCATGCCGGCCGTTTCCAGGGAGGGAACCTGATGTCACCTCCAGGCCGGATCGTCGCAGTGTCTGAGTAAGTCTTGAGCTGTGCAGAGACTGCAGAAACTTTTGTTTATGCTGCTCTCTGCACAAGCGATTGCAGCCCTGCAAAGCGTTTACCCCCTCCCCTGTAGGCGGCGATTACCTGGTCGCAGCAGTGCAAAAATCTGCCTGCGTGCGACCAGGTCGGAATGAGGGGCAATGAGCGGCCAGTCGGTAAGTGTGTATGCTTTCCAGAATTGGCTGCTCAGCCAGCTGATGTGGCGGTCTGCAGATAGGTCAGGTTAGTGTTTACCCAGCCAAACAGTAGAGTGTAGCATTTAGTAATAAGCTAGCATTAGTTGTTAAATGGTCACTAAAACTAGGACACAAGTTTGTCCAGGAAAGGCATGTGGTGAGATTATCATAGGATTTTCGATGTTTGACATTGTATGCATGATAGCTGAATGCAAATCATTATTCAGTGCCACGATTATTGTCAGCCCGTATCTTGGCGGATTTTTTAATTTAACACCAGTATCCCTTTTTATGTACTAAAAAACTTGCAGGTAGTGATAACTGCTGTCCCTGCAAGTTACATCCCGACCACATCAGAGTAGTCAAACTCCTGTAAAGAATCTGTCACTGCACATGAGCAGGACAGAGGCTGCAGAAGAGGGATCAGAAGCACCTTACTTGGCTGCAGTCCAATAGGGAAATCCTTGTTGCATTACGTCACTGGAATCCTGTGCATCTCTCTGACCCTCTGGGAGAAAGTAACAACTAAAACAAATATATGTTAATTGATATATATTGTGCTTTTACACCTTTCTTTTTCTTTTTTTCTATTTTTGTACATGCCACAAATAATTTCCCTATTTATATAGATGTAACATTTATGCAGTGCCTTGTAACAAATCTTTTCAGTGATGCATGTGAGCCCCTGCTCCATTGGTTCGCAACTACAAACACTTTTCATTTTGTCAAAGGGCACTTAGCTTACCAGTAGTTTTTCGTACTGGGACAAAAACAGTCGAAGAGAACAAGGATATGCGTACAAACCCCACACAGATAGTGCCCTGATTGGAATTGGATATGCAAAAGCATTGTGTGACCGTAATGATTAACATTGTGACCATGTCGCTCTTAGGGGTGTGTCCAATTACCTGCGATATCCAATTAGATTGTGCGAAAAACACCCATTTTTCATGCAAAAATAAATCTGTCCTGTGAAAAGCCGTATACCTATGTATATCCACGGCACTAATCATGGATTATGCTTCGCGTCCTGAGGCATACGAAGCATAATCTGTGATAAGTGCCGGCATCGAAAAGATTCTTATCAGTTTGGTATGGCTGACTCGTGCCAGGCGTCTTAGACCGCATGGCTTATTGAGACTAGGTATATGAGAACACATCTGTACAAGACTCCCACACCTATCGAAAAGGTTCTAGACCCTGCCAAACATACTCTACATTTCCAATCTCTTATCTCTGCTCAAGCTTCTAACCCAAAGCGACTTTATTGTATAATATGCTAAAAATAGAGACATGCACCTGATAGTGTAGTACGTTTAAAAACTAATAATCACTCTGGGTTAATGGTCCCGTTCCCTGTTGACAGGACATAGCTCCTGAGGGACCTATTCGCAAGCCCCACCACGGCGAGCGTACAGTCCCGCTGCACGCCGCCACCCCTAACAGAGCCAGAAGTAAGAAGAGTGGTGAGTAGATGGCCGACATCCCGGTTAGCGGGTCACTGGCTGTAATGGCGTTATCAGGGTATGGAGCGCAGCACTGACATGCAGGCTGCGTCTCCAAGGCTCAGTACAGCGTGCTTTTTGGATGTGTGTTCCGCTGTGAGGGGCGAGCTGAGCTGTTTCATTTACCCTACACTGGCACAGCTTACTGGTGTTCTAACCCGCGGTAAACATGAATAACGTCTCAGTCATTATAAAGAAAGAAAAAAAAGGGAAACCGCGCGCTATTACGGGGACGGGGCTTCACTATGAGCTGATCCAGCAGCTCACTAGCACCATTTTCCCTCTGCAGCTTACACTGACAGGAATCACAGGAAAGCGCAGCTCCTCCACAGAGATTCCGCGTCTCCTCAGCTGCACCAGGGGGTCTTAGTAAGGGGGGCAGCATTGTAGAATACTAAGCCCTATTTTGGAGCTTAGTTTGGCGACCCAGCTGAGTTTTACTTTAGCTGTAAGGGTGCGGTGTGGCTGGCTCCATCTTCTGTGTCTCCCTGCGGGCTCTGTGTAAGTTAAACTGTGTTTTCACCTTTCTGTGTGTGGGTGTGTGTGTCCTTCACATTACCATGTCCAGGGACTGTTTCCTGCACAGCAGAGTGTCTGTCCTCCCCGAGAGAATCACTACCGTGTACCCAGAATAGTACACATTCTCAGGCTAGTGGGTCAGAACCTGCATTAAAGAGATGATCTCAAATACTTCTAATAAATTATTGCATACTGAGAAAGAGACACAATACTTAAGACAGTCTGTGGATGACCTGCTGAATAGAGATTCAGTTCCCATACCAGCGTCTCGGACCCCTGCTATTTGTCCACAAAAGCGTACTCTGGCCCAGATCATGCAGGCTGATACTGATGACGATACATCAGACGCAGAGGAGGGTGAAGTGGACGCGACTGGGGGGGATTCGGCCCTGTCACAGGGAATAGAGGCCCTGATAGAAGCTATTAGAGAAGTCCTACACATTCCTGACAAGGTGGCGGAGGTGGATGAGTAATCTTATTTTACTGTAAAAAAGTAATCCTTGGCTACTTTCTCTTACGTCGTAGAGATGCTGGGCTTCATATTAGTACCATGGGGTATAGATGGGTCCACCAGGAACCATTGGCACTTTGAGTTTAACAGTGTGGGCTGGCTCCTCCCTCTATGCCCCTCCTACCAGACTCAGTTTAGAAAATGTGCCCGGAGGAGCCGGTCACAGCTAGGGGAGCTCTACAGAGCTTCTTTAGAAAAGTTTATTTTAGAGTCTATTTTACAGGGAAGCTGCTAGCAACAGCCTCCCTGCATCGAGGGACTGAGGGGGGGAGCAGTGTCCACCCTGCGGGTTCTGAGCCACTGTCTCCGCTGACTGGACACTGAGGTCCAGAGGGGATAGATCACTCCCCGCCGCAGGAGAATGCTCACCCCAGCAGCATGCTGCCACCCCCTTACAGAGCTGAAGTGTGGCGAGTGAGTCATCGCCTCCCTTTCAAGCAGGGAGCCGATGTGAAGATGGTGGCTACAGGGTAGGAGCGCAGTACTGACTGCGCTCCGGGGGTTCAGTGGTACTTGGTGCAGCGCTGTGAGGGGCGCCCAGAGCCGGCGCCTTAACCCTACACTGACCAGAAAACTGTCGGGGTCCACGGATCTCAGCCAGCACAAAATCCTCAGGCCAGTATAATCTTGGAAGAGCGGAAAAGACAGCGCCATTAAGGGGGCGGAGCATCTCCTCAGAGCGGATCCAGCAGCATTCAGCGCCATTTTCCTGCCTGCAGACACGCTGCCAGCGGAAGAGCAGTCCCTGCAGAGCACCTCCAGCTATCTGTACGGTACCAGGGGGTTGTAGAAGGGAGGGGAGGCTGTGTAAAGACTGTGTCACCTATTAAGCGACACAGTCAGCGCTGGTTAAGGGTCTCCCTATACCTATATAGCGCAGTGTGTGGGTTGGCTCCAATCTCTGTGTCTCTCTGCCATTCTTGGGGGGGGGGGGGAGGGGAGGAACTCTGTCTGCCCTGTACCCTGTGTATGTGGGGTGTACAAACATGTCTAGAGACTCTGTCTCATATGCTGCAGAGGATTTATCTTCTCAGGAAGATCCCATCCCATGTAATCGGGATTGCACTGTTGTAGCGCAAGAGAACTGGAGTGGTTAGCATTTCTTAGGGGGGGCTATTTCTCAGATTTCTGAAAGGGTTGCAAGGACTGAGCATGCAACTCGGGTATTGCAGTCCTCTATCGCAGTATGGTCCGATACTGCTCCCTTGGGGCCCCCTGCAGTACATTCTCACAAACGTGCTCTTGCCACAAATTATGCAGGATGACACGGATACCGATTCTGACACAGCAGACTGATGGGGATGTGTCGAGGGGGACGGCATCACTTGCTAAGGGGGTGCAGTTGATGATTGAGGCCATGCGGGATGTGTTACATATTTCTGACACAACTCCTGAGCAGGTTGAGGAGGCCTTTTTCACAGACAGTAAGAAAGCCCCTCTCACCTTCCCGGCATCTAAGGAATTAAATGCTATATTTGAAAAAGCCTGGGAAAACCCGGATAAATTCCAGATCCATAAAAGGGTTCTGGTTGCTTTTCCCTTCCCGGAAGATGATAGCGAAAAATGGGAGTCCCCGCCTATTGTTGACGCCTCTGTCTCTAGGTTGTCAAAACAGGTGGTCTTACCAGTCCCGTTGAAAGACCCGGCAGATCGCAAAGTGGATGCTACGCTCAAATCCATATACACTGCTTCAGGGGCTATACTGCGGCCTACTATTGCCTGCGGTCAATCACTCTGCAGGAGGACTTGACTACGATGGATAAAGGTGATGTTGATTTATTTTTACGTAATATACAGGATTCTTCAGGCTCCCTGGTAGAATCCATGAAGGATCTGGGTTCCATGGCTGCCGGGATCTCCTCCATGTCCGTCTCGGCTCGTAGGGGTCTTTGGCTGCACCAATGGTCTGCGGACGTGGAATCCAGGAAAAAAAAATGTGGAGAGCCTACCCTATACTGGTCAGGCTCTGTTTGGGGAGGCGCTGGATGCGTGGATTGCCACGGTTACCGCGGGTAAGTCTCCTTTTCTCCCCTCAGCTGCACCGGCTACGAAGAAGCCTTTTACTCCCAACACCTTACAGTCCTTTCGGCCCGATAGGCCTAGAAAGAACAAGCCCTCTCGCACCTTCTTTAGAGGTGGTTGTGCCAAATCCAAAAAGCCTGCTCCAGCAGGTTCTCAGGGCCAGAAGCCTGCTTCTGGTACCTCAAAGTCCTCAGCATGACGGTGGACCGCAAGGCCTTGGGGGTAGGTCAGGTGGGAGCAAGACTCCGGCATTTCAGACACATCTGGGTGTCGTCTGGCCTGTACCCCTGGATACTGGATATTGTGCCCCGGGGGTACAGGCTGGAGTTTCAAACTCTCCCACCATTCAACCTCATCAGTTGAACAAAGGTTACTATTCGAACCTTTTTGTGGTACCGAAGCCGGATGGTTCTGTAAGGCCAATTCTGAACTTGAAATCTTTGAACCCTTATCTCAGGGACTTCAAATTCAAAATGGAGTCTCTAAGAGCAGTCATCTCAGGACTGTCGGAGGGGGTGTTCCTGGTGTCCCTGGACATCAAGGATGCGTACCTCCACATTCCCATTTGGTCGCCGCATCAGGCTTAGCTCAGGTTTACACTGTTTGATGATCACTATCAGTTTCAGGCACTGCCGTTCGGTCTCTCCACGGCACCGAGGGTCTTCACCAAGGTGATGGCAGAGATGATGGTTCAACGCAAGCAGGGGGTGAACATAATTCCATATCTGGGCTATCTGCTGATCAAGGCATAGTCCAGGGAGAAGTTGTTAAGATCCATTGCTCTCACGACGCATCTGCTCAAGGAGCACGGTTGGATCCTGAACCTTCCAACGTCTCATCTGGAGCTGACAAGGAGGCTGTCTTTCCTGGGGATGATCCGTGACACGGAGGTGCAGAGAGTGTTTCTATCAGTGGAGAAAGAGTTGGTGATTCAAACAATGGTCCAGGATGTCTTGAAGCCTGCCGGGTATCTGTTCATCAGTGCATCTGCCTTCTGGGGAAGATGGTTGCCTCCTACGAGGCTCTGCAGTACAGAAGGTTTCATGCTCTATCCTTTCAACTGGATCTCTTGGACCAGTGGTCGGGATCTCGCCTACACATGCACCAGAGGATGTCTGTCGCTGAAAGCCAGAATTTCGCTCCTCTGGTGGCTGCAACTATCACACCTTCTGGAGGGCCGAAGGTTCGGAGTTCAGGACTGGATCCTTCTAACCACGGATGCAAGTCTAAGAGGTTGGGGAGCAGTCGCTCAGGGGGAAACCTTCCAAGGACTGTGGTCAAGGGAGGAGTCCCTTCTTCCGATAAACATCCTGGAGCTAAGAGCCGTATACAACGGCCTTCTTCAAGCAGCACACCTTCTACAGGATCGGGCTGTTCAGGTTCAGTCGGACAACGTGACCACAGTGGCCTACATAAACTGACAAGGCGGAACGAAAAACAGGGCGGCAGTGTCAGATGTGTCAAGAATCCTACTCTGGGCAGAAAGGCACGCTGTAGCAATGTCGGCAATCTTCATTCCGGGAGTAGACAACTGGGAAGCGGACTTCCTCAGCAGACACGATCTCCATCCAGGAGAGTGGGGCCTCCACCCAGAGGTGTACGAGAAGGTAACCGGTTGGTGGGGGGTTCCTCGCAAAGAAATTATGGCCTCCCGCCTCAACAAGAAGCTGCGGAGGTACTGTTCCAGGTCGAGGGACCCACAGGCAGTGGCGGTGGATGCACTGGTGACACCGTGGGTGTTCACGTCAGTGTATGTGTTCCCTCCACTACCTCTAATTCCAAAAGTTCTACAACTTGTAAAAAGAACAAAAGTTCTGGCAATCCTCATTGCTCCAGACTGGCCAAGGAGGGCTTGGTACGCGGATCTGCTGCTGGAAGATCCAAGGCCCCTACCTCTTTGGGAGGATCTTCTACTGCAGGGACCGTTCGCTTATCAAGACTTACCATGGCTACGTTTGACGGCATGGCGGTTGAGCGCCAGATCTTGCTTGTGCATGGATCACTAGGTCCATTGCTAAATGGTCAGGTAATGTATTTGACGGGTTAGATTCCTTGCCAAGGGGGGGAGATAATTTTACTCCTTACAGCATATTCAGGACTCTGCTAACTTTATGGTGGAGGCCATAAAGGAAATTGATTTGCCCAATGCACGCACTACTACCATGGCAGTGTCAGCACACAGGAGCTTGTGGCTACGCCGGTGGACTGCGGATTCCAGGAGAGGCATGGAAAGCCTACCATTCACAGGTGAGGCCCTTTTTGGAGAGGAACTGGATACGTGGATATCCAAGGCTACGGCGGGTAAGTCTACGTACCTTCCTTTCGCAGCACCTCCAGCTAGGAAAACCTACTCTGCTCCAACTCTGCAGTCATTTCGGACAGCGAAATTTAAAAGTATATCCAAGGGTTCTTCTACGGCCTTCAAAGGCAATAGCGGTAAACCCAGAAAACCAGCAGCTGCAGGTTCTTAGGAACAGACCTCCGGTTCTGCTTCCTCAAAGCCTTCAGCATGACGGTGGACCACACTGCCTGGAAGACAGGCAGGTGGGAGCCCGATTACGTTATTTCAGTCACATTTGGGCCAGGATCCCTGGGTCAAAGACCTGATCCCCCAGGGTTACAGACTGGAGTTTCAGGAACTCCCACCTCAGATTCTTCAAATCAGGCTTACCAGCTTCTCCAGAAGCAAGTATGACTTTACAGACAGCAATTCAGAAACTGGTACAGACTCAGGTCATTGTCCCAGTTCCACTTCAACTACAAAACAAAGGATATTACTCCAGCCTGTTTGTGGTACCGAAACCGGGTGGTTCGGTAAGGCCCATTTTAAACCTCAAGTCACTGAACCCGTATTTACGGTTGTTCAAGATGGAGTCTCTGAGAGCGATGATCTCCGGTCTGGAGGAGGTGGAATTCCTGGTGTCTCTGGCTATCAAGGATGCGTACCTTCATATTCCGATTTGGCTGCCTCATCAGGCTTATCTAAGGTTTGCACTATAGGCAGGGCAGTTGAGAGCTGGGATGGGCCCAGGTACTTTTCAAGGGGCGTGGCCTAATCACAGGAGGTGTGGTCATGTACCCTTAGAAAAAAATACTGAAAAATATAGTATTTTAAGCACCTCCATGGCCACACTGCAGCCCAGTACACAGCAGTGTGTGCTGGGCTGAGGAGAAGAGCTGCTGCTGCTGCTAGGTAAGGTGGAGGGGGCCTGGGCCCCTACATCAGACCTGGGCCCGGGTAATTTGTACCCTCTCCACCCCCTCTCTCGGCACCACTGACTACAGGACTGTCACTACCAGTTCCAGGCCCTGCCATTTGGCCTCTCCACGGCACCTAGGGTGTTCACCAAGGTAATGGCAGAGGTGTTTCTCCCCCGCAAGCAAGGAGTGAACATAATACCGTACCTGGACGACCTGATGATAAAAGCACCATCCAGGGAGAGGTTGTTGGACAACATTGCCCTGTCAACCCGACTACTCCAGGATCATGGGTGGATTCTGAACCTACCAAAATCTCGCCTGGAACCAACACGGAGGCTTCCGTTCTTGGGGATGATACTGAGGAACAAAAGGTATTCCTTTTGTTGGAAAAGGCATTGGTAATCCAGTCAATGGTGTGGGATGTTCTGAAGCCAACCCGGATATTGGTGCATCTATGCATTCGCCTTCTGGGGAAGAAGTAGCCTCTTACGAGGCACTGCAGTACGGAAGGTGTCACGTAAGGCCCTTCCAGATGGATCTGTTGGACAAATGGACCGGATCGCACCTTCACATGCACCAGAGAATACATCTGTCACTGAAAGCCAGATTTTCTCTTCTGTGGTGGCTTCAGACTTCTCACCTGACCAAGTGTCGAAGGTTCGGGATTCAAAATTGGATTCTGCTAACCACAGACACAAGCCTCAGCAGTCGGTGAGCAGTCATCCAAGGGGAACAGTTCCAAGGAAAATGGTCAAGTCAGGAAACTATTCTCCCGATCAACATTCTGGAGCTAAGGGCCATATACAACACCCTTCTACAGGCATCACATCTTCTTTAAGATCACGCCATTCAAGTTTAGTCGGACAATGTGACAGCGGTAACGTATATAAACCGACAGGGTGGAACAAAAAACAGAGCAGCAACGTCAGAGGTAACAAGGATTCTCCTCTGGGCAGAAAGACATGCGGTGGCGTAGTCGGCAATCTTCATTCCGGGAGTAGACAACTGGGAAGCAGACTTCCTCAGCAGACACGACCTCCACCCAGGAGAGTGGGGAATCCATCCGGAGGTGTTCAGGTGCTTGACACATCGGTGGGGCATTCCACAAATCAACATGATGGCCTCTCGTCTAAACAAGAATCTCCAGCGGTATTATTCCAGGTCGAGGAACCCACAGGCAGTGGCGGTGGACGCTCTGGCGACCCCATGGGTCTACCAGATGGTATATGTGTTTCCGCCACTTCCATTGATCCCAAATATTCTCAAAAGAATAAAAAGGTTCAAGCATTTCTCATTGCTCTGGACTTGCCAAGAAGGGCTTGGTACGCGGATCTACTGGACATGCTCCTGGAGGATCAGTGGCCTCTACCTCTTTGAGAGGATCTCCTGCAACAGGGGCCGTTTGTCTATCAAGACTTACCACGGCTACGTTTGACGGCATGGAAGTTGACCGTCAAATTCTAGCCCGCAAAGGAATCCCGGATAAGTTTATTCCGACTTTGATCCAAGCCAGAAAAGGGGTAACATCTAAGTATTACCACCGTATTTGGAAAAAATACGTCTCTTGGTGTGAGAACAGGAAATTTCCTGCAGTGGAATTTCAACTGGTACATTTTCTGCAGTCAGGTGTGGATGTGGGCCTGCGCCTGGGCTCCACAAAAGTCCAGATTTCGGCCTTATCCATTTTCTTCCAGAAACAATTGGCTTCCCTCCCTGAGGTTCAGGCGTTCTTGAAGGGTGTTCTGCACATCCAACTGCCCTTTGTGCCTCCCATGGCACCTTGGGATCTCAACGTGGTGTCGTAGTTCCTCCAATCAGAATGGTTTGAGCCCTTACAGGAGGTGGACGTAAAGTTTCTTACGTGGAAGACTGTTACACTGTTGGCCCTGGCTTCAACCAGGTGGGTGTCGGAACTGGGGGCTTTGTGTCTTACAAGAGCCCCTACTTGATTTTTCATGAGGTTAGAGCTTAACTCAGAACTCGTCAGCAATTTCTTCCAAAGGTGGTGTCTGCGTTTCATATCAACCATCCTATTGCGGTTCCGGTGGTTACCGACACCTCCTCTACCTCAAAGTCCCTGGATGTTGTGAGGGCGTTTAAGGTATACGTAGAGCGGACAGCTCGTCACAGAAAATCGGACTTGCTGTTTGTTCTTTATGATCCCAATAAAATTGGGTGTCCTGCTTCAAAGCAGACAATTGCACGCTGGATCAGGCTCACTATCCAGCATGCTTATTCCACAGCAAGTTTACGATGTCCTTAATATGTACAGGCCCACTCTACTAGGTCGGTGGGTTTTTCCTGTGCGGCTGCCCGGGGCATCTCGGTTTTGCAGCTCTGCCAAGCAGCTACTTGGTTGGGTTCAAACACGTTTGCTAAGTTCTACAAGTTCGATACTCTGGCCACTGAGGACCTTCAATTTGGTCAATCAGTTCTGCAGGAACCTCCGCACTCTCTCCCACCCAGTTTGGGAGTTTTGGTACATCCCCATGGTACTAATGTGGACCCCAGTATCCTCTAGGACGTAAGAGAAAATAGGATTTTAATTACCTACCGGTAAATCCTTTTCTCGTAGTCTGTAGAGGATACTGGGTGCCCGCCCAGTGCTTCGTGTTTCCTGCACAGTTACTTGGTTAAGTATTGTTGTTGGTTCAGCTGTTGCTGTTCCTGTTCAAGTTTGATTAGCTTGGCTTTCCTCTTGGTCTGTGTGTGCTGGTTCGATTCTCACCACTGGCTTTTCAATCCTTCTCTCAAGGTATGTCTGTCTCCTCAGGCACAGTTTCTAGACTGTCTGGTAGGAGGGGCATAGAGGGCCAGCTCACGCTATTAATTTCTTAAAGTGCCAGGGCTCCTAGTGGACCAGTCTATACTCCATGGTACTAATGTGGACCCCAGTATCCTCTACGGACTACGAGAAAAGGATTTACCGTTAGGTAATTAAAATCCTATTTCTCTATCGTCCTAGTGGATGCTGGGGTTCCTGAAAGGACCATGGGGAATAGCGGCTCCGCAGGAGACAGGGCACAAAAAGTAAAGCTTTTTCCGATCAGGTGGTGTGCACTGGCTCCTCCCCCTATGACCCTCCTCCAGACTCCAGTTAGATTTTTGTGCCCGGCCGAGAAGGGTGCAATCTAGGTGGCTCTCCTAAAGAGCTGCTTAGAAAAAGTTTAGCTAGGTTTTTTATTTTACAGTGATTCCTGCTGGCAACAGGATCACTGCAGCGAGGGACTGAGGGGAGAAGGAGTCAACTCACCTGCGTGCAGGATGGATTGGCTTCTTGGCTACTGGACATCAAGCTCCAGAGGGACGATCACAGGTACAGCCTGGATGGTCACCGGAGCCACGCCGCCGGCCCCCTTGCAGATGCTGAAGTCAGAAGAGGTCCAGAATCGGCGGCTGAAGACTCCTGCAGTCTTCAAAAGGTAGCGCACAGCACTGCAGCTGTGCGCCATTTTCCTCTCAGCACACTTCACACGGCAGTCACTGAGGGTGCAGGGCGCTGGGGGGGGGCGCCCTGGGAGGCAAAATGATTACCTATAAAGGCTAAAAATACCTCACATATAGCCCTAGAGGCTATATGGAGATATTTAACCCCTGCCTGGATTCACTAAATAGCGGGAGACGAGCCCGCCAGAAAAGGGGCGGGGCCTATCTCCTCAGCACACGGCGCCATTTCCTCTCACAGCTCCGCTGGTCAGGACGGCTCCCAGGTCTCTCCCCTGCACTGCACTACAGAAACAGGGTAAAACAGAGAGGGGGGGGCACATTTATGGCGATATTTTGATATAACAAAGCAGCTATAAGGGAGCACTTATTATAAGGCTATCCCTGATATATATATAGCGCTTTTGGTGTGTGCTGGCAAACTCTCCCTCTGTCTCCCCAAAGGGCTAGTGGGTCCTGTCTTCGTTAGGAGCATTCCCTGTGTGTCTGCTGTGTGTCGGTACGTGTGTGTCGACATGTATGAGGACGATATTGGTGTGGAGGCGGAGCAATTGCCAAATATGAGGATGTCACCCCCTAGGGAGTCGACACCGGAATGGATGCCTTTATTTATGGAACTACGGGATAGTGTCAACACGCTAAAGCAGTCGTTTGACGACATGAGGCGGCCGGACAATCAATTAGTGCCTGTCCAGGCGACTCAAACACCGTCAGGGGCTGTGAAACGCCCTTTGCCTCAGTCGGTCGACACAGACCCAGACACAGGCGATGACTCCAGTGGTGACGGTGACGAATCAACCGTATTTTCCAGTAAGGCCACACGTTATATGATTTTGGCAATGAAGGAGGCGTTACATTTAGCTGATACTACAGGTACCACTAAACAGGGTATTATGTGGGGTATGAAAAAACTACCTATAGTTTTTCCTGAATCAGAAGAATTAAATGACGTGTGTAATGAAGCGTGGGTTGCCCCTGATAAAAAGCTGATAATTTCAAAGAAATTATTGGCATTATACCCTTTCCCGCCAGAGGTTAGGGAGCGCTGGGAAACACCTCCTAGGGTGGACAAGGCGCTAACACGCTTATCTAAACAAGTGGCGTTACCCTCTCCTGAGACGGCCGCACTTAAAGATCCATCAGATAGGAGGATGGAAAATATCCAAAAAAGTATATACACACATGCAGGTGTTATACTACGACCAGCTGTAGCGACTGCCTGGATGGGCAGTGCTGGGGTAGTTTGGTCAGAGTCCCTGATTGAAAATATTGATACCCTGGACAGGGACAATATTTTACTGTCGTTAGAACAAATAAAGGATGCATTTCTTTATATGCGTGATGCACAGAGGGATATCTGCACACTGGCATCACGGGTAAGTGCTATGTCCATTTCGGCCAGAAGAGCTTTATGGACGCGACAGTGGACAGGCGATGCGGATTCAAAACGGCATATGGAAGTTTTGCCGTATAAAGGGGAGGAGTTATTTGGAGTCGGTCTATCAGATTTGGTGGCCACGGCTACAGCCGGGAAATCCACCTTTCTACCTCAAGTCACTCCCCAACAGAAAAAGGCACCGACTTTTCAACCGCAGCCCTTTCGTTCCTTTAAAAATAAGAGAGCAAAGGGCTATTCATATCTGCCACGAGGCAAAGGTCGAGGGAAGAGACAGCAACACGCAGCTCCTTCCCAGGAACAGAAGCCCTCCCCGGCTTCTACAAAAGCCTCAGCATGACGCTGGGGCTTCTCAAGCGGACTCGGGGACGGTGGGCGGTCGTCTCAAAAATTACAGCGCGCAGTGGGCTCACTCGCAGGTAGATCCCTGGATCCTGCAGATAATATCTCAAGGGTACAGGTTGGAATTAGAGACGGATCCACCTCGCCGTTTCCTGAAGTCTGCTTTACCAACGTCCCCCTCCGAAAGGGAGACGGTTTTGGAAGCCATTCACAAGCTGTACTCTCAGCAGGTGATAGTCAAGGTACCTCTTCTACAACAAGGGAAGGGGTATTATTCCACTCTTTTTGTGGTACCGAAGCCGGATGGCTCGGTAAGGCCTATTCTAAATCTGAAGTCCTTGAACCTGTACATAAAGAAGTTCAAGTTCAAAATGGAGTCACTCAGAGCAGTGATAGCGAACCTGGAAGAGGGGGACTTTATGGTATCCTTGGACATCAAGGATGCGTATCTCCACGTTCCAATTTACCCCTCACACCAGGGGTACCTCAGGTTCGTTGTACAAAACTGTCACTATCAGTTTCAGACGCTGCCGTTCGGATTGTCCACGGCACCTCGGATCTTTACAAAGGTAATGGCCGAGATGATGATTCTTCTTCGAAGAAAAGGCGTATTAATTATCCCATACTTGGACGATCTCCTAATAAGGGCGAGGTCCAGAGAACAGCTAGAGATGGGATTAGCACTGTCTCAAGAAGTGCTAAAACAGCACGGGTGGATTCTGAATATTCCAAAATCCCAGTTAATGCCGACAACTCGTCTGCTGTTCCTAGGGATGATTCTGGACACGGTTCAGAAAAAGGTTTTTCTCCCGGAGGAAAAAGCCAAGGAGTTATCCGAGCTTGTCAGGAACCTCCTAAAACCAGGAAAGGTGTCTGTACATCAATGCACAAGAGTCCTGGGAAAAATGGTGGCTTCTTACGAAGCAATTCCATTCGGCAGATTCCACGCAAGAATTTTCCAAAGGGATCTGTTGGACAAATGGTCAGGGTCGCATCTTCAGATGCACCTACGGATAACCCTGTCTCCAAGGACAAGGGTGTCTCTTCTGTGGTGGTTGCAGAGTCCTCATCTATTGGAGGGCCGCAGATTCGGCATACAGGATTGGATCCTGGTGACCACGGACGCCAGCCTGAGAGGCTGGGGAGCAGTCACACAAGGAAGAAACTTCCAGGGAGTATGGACAAGCCTGGAAACGTCTCTTCACATAAACATTCTGGAACTAAGAGCAATATACAATGCTCTAAGCCAGGCAGAACCTCTGCTTCAGGGAAAACCGGTGTTGATCCAGTCGGACAACATCACGGCAGTCGCCCATGTGAACAGACAGGGCGGCACAAGAAGCAGGAGTGCAATGGCAGAAGCTGCAAGGATTCTTCGCTGGGCAGAGAATCATGTGATAGCACTGTCAGCAGTGTTCATCCCGGGAGTGGACAACTGGGAAGCAGACTTCCTCAGCAGACACGATCTTCACCCGGGAGAGTGGGGACTTCATCCAGAAGTCTTCCACATGCTGGTAACCCGTTGGGAAAGACCAATGGTGGACATGATGGCGTCTCGCCTCAACAAAAAACTGGACAGGTATTGCGCCAGGTCAAGAGATCCGCAGGCAATAGCTGTGGACGCGCTGGTAACGCCTTGGGTGTACCAGTCGGTGTATGTGTTTCCTCCTCTGCCTCTCATACCAAAAGTATTGAGAATTATACGGCAAAGAGGCGTAAGAACGATACTAGTGGTTCCGGATTGGCCAAGAAGGACTTGGTACCCGGAACTTCAAGAGATGACCTCTACCTCTAAGGAGGGACTTGCTTCAGCAGGGTCCCTGTCTGTTTCAAGACTTACCGTGGCTGCGTTTGACGGCATGGCGGTTGAACGCCGGATCCTAATGGAAGAAGTCATTCCTACTTTGATTAAAGCAAGGAAAGAAGTAACCGTGCAACATTATCACCGAATTTGGCGAAAATATGTTGCGTGGTGCGAAGATCGGAGTGCTCCGACGGAGGAATTTCAACTGGGTCGATTCCTACATTTCCTGCAATCAGGATTGTCTATGGGTCTCAAATTGGGATCTATTAAGGTTCAAATTTCGGCCCTGTCGATTTTCTTTCAAAAAGAATTGGCTTCAGTCCCTGAAGTCCAGACCTTTGTTAAGGGAGTGCTGCATATACAGCCCCCTGTGGTGCCTCCAGTGGCACCGTGGGATCTCAATGTAGTTTTGGATTTTCTAAAATCTCATTGGTTTGAACTACTAAATAAGGTGGATTTGAAATATCTCACTTGGAAAGTGACCATGCTTCTAGCCCTGGCTTCTGCCAGGAGAGTGTCAGAATTGGCAGCTTTATCTTACAAAAGCCCATATCTGATTTTCCATTCGGACAGGGCAGAACTGCGGACTCGTCCGCATTTTCTCCCTAAGGTGGTGTCAGCATTTCATCTGAACCAGCCTATTGTAGTGCCTGCGGCTACAAGTGACTTGGAGGACTCCAAGTTACTGGACGTTGTCAGAGCATTAAAAATATATATTGCAAGAACAGCTGGAGTCAGAAAATCTGACTCGTTGTTTATATTGTATGCACCCAACAAGATGGGTGCTCCTGCGTCTAAGCAGACGATTGCTCGTTGGATCTGTAGCACAATCCAACTGGCACATTCTGTGGCAGGCCTGCCACAGCCTAAATCTGTAAAGGCCCACTCCACAAGGAAGGTGGGCTCATCTTGGGCGGCTGCCCGAGGGGTCTCGGCATTACAACTTTGCCGAGCAGCTACGTGGTCAGGGGAGAACACGTTTGTAAAATTTTAAAAATTTGATACTCTGGCTAAGGAGGACCTGGAGTTCTCTCATTCGGTGCTGCAGAGTCATCCGTACTCTCCCGCCCGTTTGGGAGCTTTGGTATAATCCCCATGGTCCTTTCAGGAACCCCAGCATCCACTAGGACGATAGAGAAAATAAGATTTTACTTACCGATAAATCTATTTCTCGGAGTCCGTAGTGGATGCTGGGCGCCCATCCCAAGTGCGGATTATCTGCATAAATTGTACATAGTTATTGTTAACTAATTCGGGTTATTGTTGTAGGAAGCCATCTTTCAGAGGCTCCGCTGTTATCATACTGTTAACTGGGTTTAGATCACAAGTTGTACGGTGTGATTGGTGTGGCTGGTATGAGTCTTACCCGGGATTCAAAATCCTCCCTTATTGTGTACGCTCGTCCGGGCACAGTACCTAACTGGAGTCTGGAGGAGGGTCATAGGGGGAGGAGCCAGTGCACACCACCTGATCGGAAAAAGCTTTACTTTTTGTGCCCTGTCTCCTGCGGAGCCGCTATTCCCCATGGTCCTTTCAGGAACCCCAGCATCCACTACGGACTCCGAGAAATAGATTTATCGGTAAGTAAAATCTTATTTTTTCCCCTCCAACACATACCCCACCAGCTACTATCTGTGCACAAGATTTTGCTTCCTGTTTCAAGGACAAGATTGATAAGATCCAAAATAAAATGGTATGCTCTTCCTCAGCCAACAACCTGCTCAATTCTTTCCTTATGCACTCTGGCACCTTCTATTCATTTGATCCCACAAATGAAAATGAAGGGGATGTGCTATTAGCAGCTGTACTTTACTGCTGATAAGATGCCGGCGTCCTTTTCCCCCCGATGCTGGCACTTATGGGTATTATGAGGCAAGCAAAGCATAATCCCTGATAAGGAGACGCGATAATGTGCAACCGCGGGTCCAATTTTGGCGATGAAAAATGGCTTCTATTTGGCTATTGCGGTAATGACCATTGCTCATTAATCGCGATATCCGGCTTTTTTTTAATGGCCAGAATTGCACCAGTTCTCATCTTCCTACTCTACTACCTCTCGATCCTATGCCCTCACAAATCAATAGAACTGTCTCCAGTGCTCTTCCCAGACATTAGAGGCTTGCCTATACCTGCCTCACACACTTTCTTTACTTTCACAATTTATTGTACTTGCTTCAATCAGGCTTTCATTCCCAACACTCCACAGAGACTACTTGACTAACCTTTGAGATAGTCACGTAACCGCGACATGAGTCACTTGATCCTCTTCTGGACATACACCTGGGATTTAGCATTGCCCTGGACTCTACCGGTTTTCTTCTGCAGCGCAGTTATTCACAGCAATGAGCAGCGTCCTCAGTCTCCCACGCGGCCAGGTAACTTAATCATCCGAGGATGCTCTGACCGTGCCAGCCCTCCAGAGGCTCAAAGACTGCTCCCTTGCACTGGATATGCCCATACCCGTACATGTACATTAGATATTGGGTAAGATCATTTCAATAACGTGTTGAACCAGCACCTACAAACATCCTACATACAATATACCCTTATTACAACTTTGGGTATTCTAAGTGGCACTTTTACGTCATCTTGATTAATATTGAAGCATCCATATTATATAGACCCGGAAGTAGTTGGCGGCGGCTAACAGCGACGGAGCTACGGCGGGAGACGCGGAGGAGTATGCACCGAGCCCTGTGGGGTATTTTAGGGGGTAAGTTCAGTGTGTTCACTTGTGTATTGGTATGCTTTGAAGAAGGGGCTCTGCCCCGAAACGTCGCTTGATGTCAATACAACATTTCTGCTTTCAATTAGCCTCTTGAGTGCCTCTTTGTCCACTATTGGAATTGTGTGTATATATATATATATATATATATATATATATATATATATATATATTGAAGCAAAAAGCCCGGCACTCCCAATAAGGGTATCAGCTTGCCCCGGTGCCCTCAGAAGTGCATGCCATATGAAAAGAAAAACTGCGGCACTCAGGGACTGGTGAAAAAGCAAATGTATTCAGCAATACATATATATATGTACCTATGTCATCTTGAAGAAGGGGTTAAAATCCCCGAAACGTTGATGTTATATATGTATTGCTGAATACATTTGCTTTTTCACCAGTCCCTGAGTGCCGCAGTTTTTCTTTTCATATATATATATATATATATATATATATATATATATACGTTGTGACAAAGATCCACAAAAACCAGCACACCTTGTGTAGCAATAAACAATTTATTGAATCCTCATTTTAAAGTGCACCGTGCATAAGATAGTACAATTCGTATACTTAGCAGTTCAATTCACAATGGTAACCCCGCATATTGGCGGGGTTACCATTGATACTGCTGGCTTTCCCTGACGAAGGTGCTGCTGCACCGAAACAGCTGTTGGAGTTGCCAATATGCAGGGTTACCATTGTGAATTGAACTGCTAAGTATACGATTTGTACTATCTTATGCACGGTGCACTTTAAAATGAGGATTCAGTAAATTGTTTATTGCTACACAAGGTGTGCTGGTTTTTGTGGATCGTTGTCACAACGTTTGGATGTTAATATTTGACCGAGCACCCTGACAAAACGATTGAAGGTGTGTGCGTTCCAAATTTGTGTATATATATATATATATATATATATATATATATATATACATACATACATACATACATACATACATACATACATACATACAGTGTCTTGTCGGCGGCACTCCGGTAAACAAACACAGGTACGTGGAAACAACGTTTCGAAGTTTTATTTACTTCGTCCTCAGGTTAACCTGAGGACGAAGTAAATAAAACTTCGAAACGTTGTTTCCACGTACCTGTGTTTGTACTGGTTTGTTTACCGGAGTGCCGCCGACCAGACACTGTATTTCACCCGCCGCCATACGGGTTCGTGAGGGCACCGGACTTCGATTTCCTGAGACTGGGAGTGCTGCCGAATACTTTATATATATATTTCTCTATCGTCCTAGTGGATGCTGGGGTTCCTGAAAGGACCATGGGGAATAGCGGCTCCGCAGGAGACAGGGCACAAAAAGTAAAGCTTTAGGATCAGGTGGTGTGCACTGGCTCCTCCCCCTATGACCCTCCTCCAAGCCTCAGTTAGATTTTTGTGCCCGGCCGAGAAGGGTGCAATCTAGGTGGCTCTCCTAAAGAGCTGCTTAGAAAAGTTTAGCTTAGGTTTTTTATTTTACAGTGAGTCCTGCTGGCAACAGGATCACTGCAACGAGGGACTTAGGGGAGAAGAAGTGAACTCACCTGCGTGCAGGATGGATTGGCTTCTTTGGCTACTGGACATTAGCTCCAGAGGGACGATCACAGGTACAGCCTGGATGGTCACCGGAGCCTCGCCGCCGGCCCCCTTGCAGATGCTGAAACAAGAAGAAGGTCCAGAATCGGCGGCATGAAGACTCCTCAGTCTTCTTAAGGTAGCGCACAGCACTGCAGCTGTGCGCCATTTCCTCTCAGCACACTTCACACGGCAGTCACTGAGGGTGCAGGGCGCTGGAAGGGGGGCGCCCTGGGAGGCAATGAAAACCTATTTTTGGCTAAAAATACCTCACATATAGCCTCCGGGGGCTATATGGAGATATTTAACCCCTGCCAGAATCCGTTAAGAGCGGGAGACGAGGCCGCCGAAAAAGGGGCGGGGCCTATCTCCTCAGCACACAGCGCCATTTTCCCTCACAGAAAGGCTGGAGGGAAGGCTCCCAGGCTCTCCCCTGCACTGCACTACAGAAACAGGGTTAAAACAGAGAGGGGGGGCACTAATTTGGCGTTAGAAATATATAAAAAAGATGCTATAAGGGAAAACACTTATATAAGGTTGTCCCTATATAATTATAGCGTTTTTGGTGTGTGCTGGCAAACTCTCCCTCTGTCTCTCCAAAGGGCTAGTAGGTCCTGTCCTCTATCAGAGCATTCCCTGTGTGTGTGCTGTGTGTCGGTACGTGTGTGTCGACATGTATGAGGACGATGTTGGTGAGGAGGCGGAGCAATTGCCTGTAATGGTGATGTCACTCTCTAGGGAGTCGACACCGGAATGGATGGCTTATTTAGGGAATTACGTGATAATGTCAACACGCGGCAAGGTCGGTTGACGACATGAGACGGCCGACAAACAATTAGTACCGGTCCAGACGTCTCAAAAACACCGTCAGGGGTTTTAAAACGCCCGTTTACTTTAGTCGGTCGACACAGACACAGACAGGGACACTGAATCCAGTGTCGACGGTGAATAAACAAACGTATTCCTTATTAGGGCCACACGTTAAGGGCAATGAAGGAGGTGTTACATATTTCTGATACTACAAGTACCACAAAAGAGGGTATTATGTGGGATGTGAAAAAACTACCGTAGTTTTTCCTGAATCAGATAAATTAAATGAAGTGTGTGATGATGCGTGGGTTCCCCCCGATAGAAAATATGGGCGGTATACCCTTTCCCGCCAGAAGTTAGGGCGCGTTGGGAAACACCCCTTAGGGTGGATAAGGCGCTCACACGCTTATCAGAACAAGTGGCGGTACCGTCTATAGATAGGGCCGTCCTCAAGGAGCCAGCTGACAGGAGGCTGGAAAATATCATAAAAAGTATATACACACATACTGGTGTTATACTGCGACCAGCGATCGCCTCAGCCTGGATGTGCAGAGCTGGGGTGGCTTGGTCGGATTCCCTGACTAAAAATATTGATACCCTTGACAGGGACAGTATTTTATTGACTATAGAGCATTTAAAGGATGCATTTCTATATATGCGAGATGCACAGAGGGATATTTGCACTCTGGCATCAAGAGTAAGTGCGATGTCCATATCTGCCAGAAGATGTTTATGGACACGACAGTGGTCAGGTGATGCAGATTCCAAACGGCACAAAGGTGTATTGCCGTATAAAGGAAGAGGAGTTATTTGGGGTCGGTCCATCGGACCTGGTGGCCACGGCAACTGCTGGAAAATCCACCGTTTTTTACCCTAAGTCACATCTCTGCAGAAAAAGACACCGTCTTTTCAGCTTCAGTCCTTTCGTCCCTATAAGAGTCATATCTGCCCAGGGATAGAGGAAAGGGAAGAAGACTGCAGCAGGCAGCCCATTCCCAGGAACAGAAGCGTTCCACCGCTTCTGACAAGCTCTCAGCATGACGCTGAGACCGTACAGGACCCCTGGATCCTACAAGTAGTATCGCAGGGGTACAGATTGGAATGTCGAGACAATTCCCCTGCGCAGGCTCCTGAAGTCTGCTTTACCAAGGTCTCCCTCCGACAAGGAGGCAGTATGGGAAACAATTCACGAGCTGTATTCCCAGCAGGTGATAATTAAATTACCCCTCCTACAACAAGAAAAGGGGTATTATTCCACACTATATTGTGGTACTGAAGCCAGAAGGCTAGGTGAGACCTATTCTAAATCTAAAAAAATTTGAACACTTACAAAGGTTCAAGTCAAGATGGAGTCACTCAGAGCAGTGATAACGAACCGGGAAGAAGGGGACTATATGGTGTCCCGAGACATCAGGGATGCTTACCTCCATGTCCCAAATTTGCCCTTATCACTAAGGGTACCTCAGGTTCGTGGTACAGAACTGTCACTATCAGTTTCAGACGCTGCCGTTTGGATTGTCCACGGCACCCCGGGTCTTTACCAAGGTAATGGCCGAAATGATGGTTCTTCTTCGAAGAAAAGGCGTCTTAATTATCCCTTACTTGGACGATCTCCTGATAAGGGCAAAGTCCAGGGAACAGTTGGAGGTCGGAGTAGCACTATCTCGGATACTGTTACAACAGCAGGGGTGGATTCTAAATATTCCAAAATCGCAGCTGATCCCGACAACAAGTCTCCTGTGCTTAGGGATGATTCTGGGCACAGTCCAGAAAAAGGTGTTTCTCCCGGAAGAGAAAGCCAGGGAGTTATCCGAGCTAGTCAGGAACCTCCTAAAATCAGTGCATCATTGCACAAGGGCCATGGTAAAAAAATGGTGACTTCCTTCAAAGCAATTCCAGTCGGCAGATTTCATGCAAGAACTTTTCAGTGGGATCTGCTGGACAAATGGTCCGGATCGCATCTTCAGATGCATCAGCGGATAAACCTATATCCAAGGACAAGGGTGTCTCTCCTGTGGTGGTTACAGAGTGCTCATCTTCTAGAGGGCCGCAGATTCGGCATTCAGTTTTGGATGTTGGTGACCACGGAGGCCAGCCCGAGAGGCTGGGGAGCAGTCACACAAGGAAAAAATTTCCAGGGAGTGTGATCAAGTCTGGAGACTTTTCTCCACATAAATATAGCTAAGGGTAAAATTATAATGCTCTAAGCTTAGCAAGACCTCTGCTTCAAGGTCAGCCGGTATTGATCCAGTGGGATAAAACATCACGGCAGTCGCCCACGTAAATAGACAGGGCGGCACAAGAAGCAGGAGGGCAGTGGCAAAAACTGCAAGGACTTTTCGCTGGGCGGAAAATCATGTGATAGCACTGTCAGCAGTGTTTCATTCCGGGAATGGAAACTGGGAAGCAGACTTCCTCAGTAGGCACGACCTCCACCCGGCAGAGTGGGAACTTCATGGGGAAGTTTTCCACATGATTGTAAACCGTTGGGAATTACCAAAGGTGGACATGATGGCGTCCCGTCTGAACAAAAAACGGGACAGGTATTGCGCCAGGTTAAGAGACCCTCAGGCAATAGCTGTGGACGTTCTGGTAACACCGTGGGTGTACCAGTCGGTGTATGTGTTCCATCCTCTGCTTTTCATACCCAAGGTACTGAGAATTATAAGACGTAGAGGAGTAAGAACTATACTCATGGCTCCGGATTGGCCAAGAAGGACTTGGTACCCGGAACTTCAAGAGATGCTCACAGAGGACTTATGGCCTCTGCCGCTAAGAAGGGACTTGTTTCAGCAAGTACCATGTCTGTTCCAAGACTTACCGCAGCTGCGTTTGACGGCATGGCGGTGGAACGCCGGATCCTAAGGGAAAAGGCATTCAGGAAGAGGTCATTCCTACCCTGGTCAAAGCCAGAAAGGAGGTGACCGCACAACATTATCACCACATGTGGCGAAAATATGTTGCGTGGTGTGAGGCCAGGAAGGCCCCACGAAGAAATTTCAACTCGGTCGATTCCTGCATTTCCTGCAAACAGGAGTGTCTATGGGCCTCAAATTGGGGTCCATTAAGGTTCAAATTTCGGCCCTGTCGATTTTTCTTCCAGAAAGAATTGGCTTCAGTTCCTGAAGTCCAGAAGTTTGTCAAGGGAGTATTGCATATACAACCCCCTTTTGTGCCTCCAGTGGCACTGTGGGATCTCAACGTAGTTCTGGGATTCCTCAAAACACATTGGTTTAAAACCAGTCAAATCTGTGGATTTGAAGCATCTCACATGAAAAGTGAACATGCTCTTGGACC